>NC_134364.1:118994729-119014729 GCF_048569485.1 Anomaloglossus baeobatrachus
TATATAATATATAATTTGCACACATATACAGTGCTGGCAAAAAGTATTGGCACCCCTGCAATTCTGTCAGAGAATACTCAGTTTCTTCCTGAAAATGATTACAATCACAAATTCTTTGGTATTATTATCTTCATTTAATTTGTCTTCAATGAAAAAAAAGAAAATAAAATGGTCATAAAGCCAAATTGGATATAATTCCACACCAAACATAAAAAAGGGGGTGGACAAAAGTATTGGCACTGTTTGAAAAATCCTGTGATGCTTCTGTAATTTGTGTAATAACAGCCCCTGTAACTTACCTGTGGCACCTAACAGGTGTTGGCAATAACTAAATCACACTTGCAGCCGGTGACATGGATTAAAGTTGACTCATCTCTGTCCTGTGTCCTTGTGTGCACCACATTGAGCATGGAGGAAAGAAAGAAGACCAAAGAACTGTCTGAATACCTGAGAATCCAAATTGTGAGGAAGCATGAGCAATCTCAAGGCTACAAGTCCATCTCCAAAGACCTGAAAGTTCCTGTGTCTACAGTGCGCAGTGTCATCAAGAAGTGTAAAGCCCATGGCACTGTGGCTAACCTCCCTAGATGTGGAAGGAAAAGAAAAATTGACGAGAGATTTCAACCCAAGATTGTGCGGATGGTGGATAGAGAACCTCGACTAACATCCAAACAAGTTCAAGCTGCCCTGCAGTCCGAGGGTACAACAGTGTCACCCGTACTATCCGTCGGCGTCTGAATGAAAAGGGACTGTATGGTAGGATACCCTGGAAGACCCCACTTCTTACCCCGAGACATAGAAAAGCCAGGCTGGAGTTTGCCAAAACTTACATGAGAAAGCCTAAAACGTTTTGGAAGAATGTTCTCTGGTCAGATGAGACAAAAGTAGAGCTTTTTAGGAAAAAAAATCAACATAGAGTTTACAGGAAAAAAAAAAGAGGCATTCAAAGAAAAGAACACGGTCCCTACAGTCAAACATGGCGGAGGTTCCCTGATGTTTTGGGGTTTCTTTGGTGCCTCTGGCACTGGACTGCTTGACCGTGTGCATGGCATTATGAAGTCTGAAGACTACCAACAAATTTTGCAGCATAATGTGGGGCCAGTGTGAGAAAGCTGCGTCTCACTCAGAGGTCATGGGTCTTCCAGCAGGACAATGACCCAAAACACTTCAAAAAGCACTAGAAAATGGTTTGAGAGAAAGCACTAGAGACTACTAAAGTGGCCAGCGATGAGTCCAGACCTGAACCCCATAGACGACCTGTGGAGAGATCTCACAATGGCAGTTTGGAGAAGGCCCCCTTCAAATCTCAGGGACCTGGAGCAGTTTGACAAAGAAGAATGGTCTAAAATTCCAGCAGAGCATTGTAAGAAACTCATTGATGGTTACCGGAAGCGGTTGTTCGCAGTTATTTTGGCTAAAGGTTGTGCAACTAAGTATTAGACTAAGGATGCCAATACTTTTGTCTGGCCCATTTTTGGAGTTTTGTGTGAAATGATCAATGATTTGATTTTTGTTTCATTCTTTTGTGGTTTTTTTATTGCAAGCAAAATATATGAAGATAATAATACCAAAGAATTTGTGATTGCAATCATTTTCAAGAAGAAACTGAGTATTATCTGACAGAATTGCAGGGGTGCCAATACTTTTGGCCAGCACTGTACATATACACACATTATATGTATATATATTGTGTGTGTGTGTGTGTGTGTATATATACACACACACTAATATATATATTCTCTCGTGTGTGTATGTATATATATATATGTATACCGTATATGTATATGTATATGTATATATATATATATATATATATATTAGTATGTGTGCGTATATATGTGTATGTGTCACGGACGGGGGCGCTGACCCCATCAGGGGGGCTACTTAAGGCGCTCGGATCCGGGATCGTGGCTGGGGCTCGTGCAGCAGCCCGTTGCCCACAACAATAATAAAAAGGGGGTATTTACAGGGGAGAGTTTGTCAGTGACGCCACCCGTGGGTTGCGGTGAGAGTTGGTAGCACCGCCGCTGCCTTGGTATGGGACGCCCGGGGCTGATGGAGCAGGGCACCAGGATGGTATCCCCTCCATGGGTAGGGGAGGTGTAGTCCCGGGGCCCAGGTGTACGGGGAAGGATGCCGCGGAGCGTGTTCTGCAGGGCTGGACCGGGTGGTGTTGGTGTAATCACAGTTCCAGATGAATTCACACAGAGTCTAAATGGTAAACCAAATTGCCAGTGACCGGTGACCTCCGGCGGGTGTATTCGGGTCCCACACCCTGGTACAGCAAACAGGGGTCCTTTCCTCCTGCACTTAGTGTTTGTGCTCTTAGTTTGACTACTCCGCATGAAACGGGGACGTCCACTCCCGGTGATTCTGTGTGTTGGGAGCTGTGGCCCGCGAGAACTGACCCGTGGGATCTTAGCAGGCAATTGCGGAGCCCTATCCCCCTCGTTGGGTTTGCGTTTCGCTCTCTGGGCCTCCTGTGGGACAAGACGTGGAATCTTGTCCCCGGCTGGCTAATTGACAAGGGGCTTGATACCTTCCTTGCCCTAGGGTCCAGGCACCCCGACTGTGTACGGCCTCCAGACCGGATTCCTGCTGTCGGCACCAGCGGGCTACAACCCATCCCCGGTCCACTTAAGGTCTCCCGCGACCGGATCTCCATCACCTGTGGCCCTGTCTGCCGACTGCCACCTAGTCAGTAGTGCAGTAGTCCAGAGGCTCCAACCCCTGACTCTGCTGTCACTCCACACTCCTCTCCTCTCACTTCCACTGTCTCTGCTCAACTGTTCTGTTCCCTCCCCTGACACCTCAGGACCCCTAGGTGGGCGCTGCCATCCGCTTGGCCCCGCCCACTGGTGTGTCCCTGTTGTCATGGGGGGTGACTAGGATTTGCTGGCTGGTGTTGTGAACCTGGGTGTGGGTTGGTGGTATTCCAAGGAGGATGGAGGCCTGCAACCGAGAGATTTGTGCAGTCTCTGTGACAACCCGGTTTTGCCAGGGCGTCACATATGTCTGTGTGTGTGTGTGTGTGTGTATATGTATTACGGTAGTAGGGTCTCCATCGCAGTATCCCCCCCCCACACACAGTAGGGTCTCCATTGCAGTATTCCCCCCCCCCACACACACACACAGTAGGGTCTCCATCGCCGTAATCCCCCCCCCACACACACACACACACACAGTAGGATCTCCATCGCAGAATCCCCCCCCACACACACACACAGTAGGGTCTCCATCGCAGTATTTACACACACACACACACACACAGTAGGGTCTCCGTCGCAGAATCCCCCCCCCCACACACACACACACACACACAGTAGGGTCTCCATCGCAGTATTTACACACACACACACACACACACAGTAGGGTCTTCGTCGCAGAATCCCCCCCCCCACACACACACACACAGTAGGGTCTCCATCGCAGAATCCCCCCCCACACACACACAGTAGGGTCTCCGTCGCAGAATCCCCCCACACACACACACAGTAGGGTCTCTGTCGCAGAATCCCCCCACACGCACACAGTAGGGTCTCCATCGCAGAATCCACACACACACACACACACAGTAGGGTCTCCATCGCAGTATTTCCACACACACACACACACACACACACACTCCATCGCAGTATTTCCACACACACACACACACACTCCATCGCAGTATTTCCACACACACACACACACACACACACACACACACTCCATCGCAGTATTTCCACACACACACACACACTCCATCGCAGTATTTCCACACACACACACACACACACACACACACACACACAGTAGGGTCTCCATCGCAGTATTCACACACACACACACACACAGTAGGGTCTCCATCGCAGTATTTACACACACACACACACACACACACACACACTCCATCGCAGTATTTCCACACACACACACACACACACACACACACACACACACACACACAGTAGGGTCTCCATCGCAGTATTCACACACACACACACACAGTAGGGTCTCCATCGCAGTATTTACACACACACACACACACACACGCACACACAGTAGGGTCTCCATCGCAGTATTTCCACACACACAGTAGGGTCTCCATCGCAGTATTTACACACACACACACACACACGCACACACAGTAGGGTCTCCATCGCAGTATTTACACACGCACACACAGTAGGGTCTCCATCGCAGTATTTACACACACACACACACACACACACACACGCACACACACACACAGTAGGGTCTCCATCGCAGTATACCCCCCCCTCACACACACACACAGTAGGGTCTCCATCGCAGTATACACACACACACACACACACACACAGTAGGGTCTCCATCGCAGTATTCCCCCCCCCCCACACATACACACACAGTAGGGTCTCCATTGCAGTATCCCCCCCCACACATACACACACAGTAGGGTCTCCATCGCAGTATCCCCCCCCCCCCACACATACACACACAGTAGGGTCTCCATCGCAGTATCCCCCCCCCACACACACACACACAGTAGGGTCTCCATCGCAGTATCTCCCACGCAGTAGGATATCTCTCCCTCCCAGAGATTAGTGGGGTGTAATGGGTCCTTTCGGCCAATAATAGAGATATTCCCCTCACAGCAGTATCATGGTGCTGTCATCCAGAGGCATCCGAGCAGCGCAGGCCGGGAGCATAGCCTCAGGGAAGATCTCCCCCCCTGGGCCTGGTCTTCACTGCAGTCCCTCATCGGAACGGTGGGCTACAAGTCCCAGCATATCAAGACTGCAGATATCTCTATCACTGACTACCAGGAAAGCATAAAGGAAGTCAAAGCTCCAGATACAAGACTCTATTAGGGAGTGGCTGGAGCCAGTACGTCACGTCTACAGCTATACGCCTTTATTATGAGATGCAGGGGATCATTATAACAGGAGAGAACTACAAGTCCCAGAATGGCAGAGCGACGTCCACCTGCAGCAGCCAATGACGGCTCCCCTCACGTGACCGGTGACGTCACCGCCCTCCCCAGATCCGGGCGTCCCATGCAGTGGTTCGGGTTCGGTTTCGGGGGGTTTGGGTCGCTCGGGCCGGGAGCGGAGGCTGCACCGGGCGTCCCGCAGCGAGCACTGAGCGTCCCGCAGCCCCTGCATCCCCGGGGCCTGGACAGGAGGGAGGTCGCCAGGGCCGTGCCATCGTGGAGCTACAGCGCCTACGTCACAGGTGCGCCACCTGCTGGTCACACCCTATATGACGGCTGATTGCAGCGTCCTCTGCTGCTGCTCGCATAATGTACCTACAAAACAAGGGACCTCTGCAGCCAATCACTGGGTTCAGTGGCTCACACTGTCTACATAGTCAGAGCCCAGTGATTGACTACAGTGGTGACATGACTGCAGCACAAGTGACCTCTGCAGCCAATCACTGGGTTCAGTGGCTCACACTGTCTACATAGTCAGAGCCCAGTGATTGACTACAGTGGTGACATGACTGCAGCACAAGTGACCTCTGCAGCTAATCACTGGGTTCAGAGGCTCGTACTGTCTACATTGTCAGAGCTCAATGATTGCCTGCAGTGGTGACATAACTGCAGCACGTGACCTCTGCAGCCAATCACTGGGTTCAGAGGCTCGTACTGTCTACATAGTCGGAGCTCAATGATTGCCTGCAGTGGTGACATAACTGCAGCACGTGACCTCTGCAGCCAATCACTGGGTTCAGAGGCTCGTACTGTCTACATAGTCGGAGCTCAGTGATTGTCTGCAGAGGTGACATAACTGCAGCACAAGTAACCTCTGCAGCCAGTCTTTGAGTTCAGCGTCTTGTACAGTCTACATTGTCGGACTCCAATGATGTGATGTGCTTATGTCACTACTGCAGCCAATCACTGGGATCAGATAATGTACACAGTAGAGAAGCTGAACCCAGTGATTGGCTGCAGAGGTCACTTGTGCTGCAGTTGTGTCACCAGTGCAGCCAAAGTGACCTCTGCAGTCAATCACTGTGTTCAGCATTCCATATGATCTACATGGTGTGTGCATAGTGATTGGCAGCAGAAGTGACATAACTGCAGCACAAATGACCTCTGCAGCCAATCACTGGGTTCAGCACCTCGTATGGTCTACTTTGTCTGTGCCAATGATTGGCTGCAGTGGTGACATAACTGCAGTACAAATGACCAATGTAGCCAATCACTGGGTGCAGCATCTCATACTGTCTACGTTGTCGGAGCACAGTGATTGGCTGCAGTAATGACATAACTACCACAGGCGACCTCTGCAGCCAATCACTGGATTTATCGCCTCATACTGTCTCAGCCCAGTGATTGGCTGCAGTAGTGACATAATTGTTGTGATTGGCTGCAGAAGTCACTTGTGCTGTAGTCATGAAGTTACCGTTGCAGCAAATAATTGGGTTCTATATTGGCAGAGCCCAGTGATTGGCTGCAGCATTGACATAACTACATTGCACTGCAGCCAGTCAGCAGCCCTTGGCAATGTAGGCAGCATGAACGGGCTGATTGGCTGCAGCAGTCACTTGAGCTGTAGTCATAATGTTACCACTGCAGCCAATCACTGGAATCAGCGGTTGGTGCAATCCACAGCGGTGCATGACTGCTGCAGCCAATCATGGGGCTCTACTGATATAGACAGCCCAAGCTGCTGAAGCCAATGATTGACTGCAGCCTGTCAACAAAGGCTGATGTAGCAGCGGACCTTGGGAGGGGAGGGTGAGTAGAGCTCTGTTCTTTTCCATCCTGGACCCCGCGAATCAGACCTTGGTGGTCCATATACCGATGAGTGCTTGTGCTCCGCAGGGGACGGCTCCCTCCTCCTGTCCGGATGCGTCGCCGGCAGCCCTCAGCAGGCCGTCTGTTTCCAGGGTCTGGATTGTCAGGATGTTCTGCCATCAGAGAAATATCTCCTTGTCCTAATGAAAGGAAGGGCAGAGTGCTGGGACGTCGCCCACCTGGACTGTGCGGGGACACTGCCGAAGCCCGTGTGGAGGAAGGACTTACCGGACGGACACAATGCCGGTACTTACGCCTTTATGTACATTGTCACATTAAAGGACTTACATCTAATACTATGTGCATCTGTAGACGTCACTCCATTGGAGACCTTTACCAGTTCCGGACCACCCATAGACCTTAAATGTTCGGGTAATCTGCACTTCTAGAACATTAGTATAAGCCGAGATTGTGCCGGTTGTCAGACACAGCCGGACTCCCCAAAGAGAAGGCAGAGTTGGTTTATTACCGTCTCTGCCTTTTCGACCATTGTACACGCAGCACTGAACAAGCTCTTCGTATACAGAATAGGACGTGGTCATGTGACTGTGTGTACAGGCAGGAGCTGCATTTCCCCTGTAACTGGGGCTGCAGTTACAGGGGAAAGCAAAGTAACAATAAAAAAGGATTAGAATACTAAAATTCCCCCAAAGGTCTTTTATGACCCTATTGGGGGGGACACAGAATATTTGAAAAATAAATAAAATCTAGGTAAAATTAGGTAAAAATTGCTGCCTATCCAAACCATTGCTACTAGTCCTGTCTCCATAGAGAGAGAAAACCGTGCGATATATAAAAATAATTCTTACAGAAAGGAGAATAATAATAATTTAGTAATCTTGCAATTTTCATATTGGCCACTGGGCGTCACTGGCAGATTTTTATGAACTTTGCCAATTGTCATGGCGTTGTCGGGTTCTGTTCACATTCTGACATTCCGCCTGATAAAGTCTCTGGTGTCTGTGATCAGCGTAGGCACTCAGGTGTCACCATCAGAGTGGTAATTCATAGTCAGGCTAGCAAGAGTTAATCTCTGCTAGTCTACTTGTTAGTCTCCTTTGATCACATGTTATGGGAAAGCCAATCACATCTGCTCCCCTCCTATATATGCTGGCTGCATCCTTCCACCCATGCCAGCTATAGTTAATGTTAGCTGATCTGGTGAGGTGCTGTGATCCAGACTATCTTGTGATTGTAGTACTTGTTGCTGTGTGCGATTGTGATGTTAACCCTGGTTGCCTTTTTGTTGATACCTTCCTTCTCTTGCTTTTCTCCTGAGTCCCTCATTGTCTATTTCTGTGTGTGTGTACAGTGTGTAGAGTTTTGGGTTATGCTTTTCTGTCTTTATCTGTTTTCCATCACACTCCTGCCCCATCCTACCTTGGTGGGAGGAGGGTATCAAAGGGGCATAGCCAAGAGTGATACTCAGGCATCTCCACCATCAGAAGTAACCCTTAGGTTAAAGATAACCTATGGTCCCCTAGACTGAGGGACATATAGGAGCCCCTGTCCCTGACTATCCTAACAGTCACCTCATGACACTGGGGCTATTTTAGACTCAATACTTCCTATTCTTTCAGGAAGAGTTTTCAGCAGGTTCATTATCCGCAGAGGCAGGATTACAATGACGTGTAACACCTATATGCACTGCTCCCTGCTTTACAAATGTTCATTAGATGCTTGTATACATTCTATATAGTTCATTGTGGCTAATGTACATGTGCATTTAGTGGAAAAAAAACCCTGAAAGTTGAAAATTGCAGGATTTCTAACTTTTATTTTTAATAGATAAAAAAAGTTGACAATTTTTTTAAAAAATACATAAAACACAAAAACCTGATTTAAACAGTAGGTCACTTTCTGATGCTTGCTTCTTTTCACGTGTTCACCTGTAGTATAGGAGCAAACGTATAAAAATGTAGGTAAGAAAACCCCTTTCTCCCTTTTTGTAATTGTAGCTTTCCCCTTGGTGGATAAAGGACACGTCTTGCTTCAGCCTCCGTTCTTCAGGGAACTTCCACCCTCACTCCAGGCTCAGAAGATGGCTCTGGGAAATGAGCACGTGGTGCTGCTGACACGTGATGGGAAGGTGCTGACCTGGGGAGCCGGAAGGTACGGCCGAGTATATGACAGCACGCTTAGCATGGACTGACAACTTCTGGTATCTTATTCTTACCTTGGATCTATGGTTGTCAGACATGGACAGCTGGGACACGGAGATGTGGAGGATGGTTCAGCACCTCGTATAGTGGAAGCTCTGCACGGGGTGGCGATGAGTGAGGTGGCGGCGGGAGGATGGCACACAGTCGCTGTCAGCGGTAATAATTTGGGCTAAACCAATAGCATTATAAGCTGTTGTCACCAATTCAAAAGCGGCCAGTTTCTATCCCATTTCATTCCTTCTGTCTTCCTGAGTGCGCCACTCTTTGTTTTTCTAAAATCCGCCATACGGTTCCAGAGATATGAGCCTTTTTATTTAGTTCTAATTATTTTATTACAGGGGGCGTGGCTCACAGATCCTCATGGGAGTGTCTTTTGGCCACACCCCCTCAGAAAGACCAATAAATTAATCACTACATAAAAAGACCCATATCTCTGGAACCGTATGGCGGAATTTAGAAAAACAAAAAGTGGAAGATTCAGGGGAGCAGCGGGAATAATACACAAGCAAAAACTGAACCCTTTTGACCCAATGACAGATCCCCCTTAAAGAAAAGTTAATGAATGACAGATAACAATTTAACAGTGCCGTCTCCTCTAGAAAGTGGAGATTTATATTGCTGGGGATGGAATGAATCCGGACAACTCGGACTTCCTTCGAAGACTTTACAACAAGAGCGTAAGCTAGAATTCGCTGTAAGTGTACGGTATGTTTCCCTCTAACCGCGCCACATTAATCCGCCTGGACTTTTGCTTTTTCCAGGGGCTATCTCTGAAGAAGAACCTACGGGATGTGACGAGGATGAAGACGCTGAATTTATCGGAATTCAGGCTTTTCCAGCCTTAATCGATTTACCGCAAGAAACAGAAGCGGCAAAAGTCAGCTGCGGATCCCGTCATACCGCCGCAGTGACACGTAAGGGCTGGTTTATTCTAAACAAGGTTAGGCCTCCAGAAAATCCCACCCCGGAGGATGGAGGCAGGTGATGGCACCTGCGGGGTTGGTCTGCCTTTTGAAGTTAGTCTGGAGATTCCTTCATGATTGTGTCACATGGAGTGTTGCACAAATATCACCAACTGTCATGGCGGCATAGGCAGCTGTTCAGATTGCAGATTCTCTGGTGTCTGGGATCAACACAGGCAGACTCAGGCATCGACCTGCTGTGTCCTGATTCATAGACAGGCTGGTAAAACGTAATCTGTGCTAGTCTGCTTGCTCCTTTGCTCACATGTTGTGGAAAAGCCTATCACATCTGCTCTTCTCCTATTTATGCTGGTGGAAACCTTCCACCCATGCCAGCTATAGTTTATTCTATGTTGGTCTGTGAGGTGTGGTATCCCAGACTCTCTCGTGAAAATTGGGCTCCTTGCTTGGTGCAGTTGTAGAGTTTACCCCCGTTGTTTTGTAGCTTCCTCCCTGCTCTTGTTTTCCTCCTGAACTTCTTATTGTCTTTACCTTTTTGTTTGAGTTTTGTTTTTTCTTTGTCTGTCTTTATCTGTGGGTTTCTACAAACTCCTGCCCATCCCTCCCTGGGGAGGAGGGGGTATCAGATCAAGACTGGTTAGGAGCAGGGCCAGGAGGGAAACCCAGGCCTCTCCACCATCAGGGGTATCCCTGAGATTAGGGATAGTTCAGGATCCCCTAGCTGGAGGGACAGTTTAGGAGCCCTGGTTCCTCGCTATCCCGCAGTCACCGTGACAGGTTGTTTGGGTTGAGCGCCTCCATCATTCATACATAAGGGAAAGCTCTTTATGGGAATATCCAATTAACCAATTCCCATCTGGTTTCACAGGTTCGGGAGAGCTGTTCACTTGGGGATGGGGTGAGTACATTGTTATTTTTATAGTACAGTATATCCTAAAAACTCAATTTGCAGGACCGCTATAGTGGCCCTAAATATACTGTGGCCCTCTGGAGCTCATTAGTCCAGATAACCCTATTTCCTTGTCCACTCCAGGAAAATACGGTCAGCTCGGACACGGAGACACCGGGAACCTGGATCAGCCGAAACGGGTGGAATTTTTTAACCAGAGTAAACTTTGCGTGAGAGATGTAACCTGCCGACATTGGAGAACTTATGTAACCTGCGTCCTGGGAGCAAAATAAATCATTTATGGATTCTATATTTTTCATCTGGTTTGATCTGTGCGGGTCTACTTAGACTATAGTTTGCATTAGCAGGGTTGTCCTTATTTAGGGACCATTTTTATACTTGGATGTATGTATTTAAGTCTATAAATCGTATTTGCCATTGGGTTTCATTAAACATCTTGCACTGTTTGCCTTTTAAAGCCTTTTTTGTTGCACTGTCTATTTCTGGCTGCAGAATGAATTAACTTAGTATCCATCAGTGAGCTCATTCATATTGAATATGCTCCTTTTAGCTGATTTATGACTACAGTTGAATGTGTAGTTAAAAAGACAAAACTGCACAATTGATTTTAGCCTCAAATACATGCAATCAAGCAAAAAAAGTAAACAAAAAAAAGTCCACAAAGCCAGTTTAAAGAGTTATCCAGGTGCTGAGTAAATTATACGGTAGTTTCTTTTTAATATGTTCCAGGGGCTGAAAATTGTTGCTGATCGGTGAGTGTCCGGTTTTTTAATGAGTCTCTTCTTTCTGGTCCTGTCTGGATACACAGGAAATTTTTATCTTTTTTGTGAAGGGAGGGGGATGTGGTTCACAGGATCCTCGGGGGCGTGTCTTTGAGAATGGGCTGCATAATTACCCACTCAGCCAATCACTGGCCTGAACAGGGACCCACCTTTTAACAGTGATTGGTTGTTTTCTGGTCTGACAACATTAAATTAGGAAAAAGAGATCAGTTTGGCTCAGGAAGTTCCAGAATGGCGGCTTAGGCCCCAAACTAAGGGTAGAATGAATCGGAGGGTGGCTCCATTGTTTTAAATAGTGGCTGATGGGTGTCGTCCTGTACATGAGTAGGAACAGACCTGTCAGTCATGATGAGGGGATAGATTTGTACAAGCTCTGGCTCAGCGGCCATGTCACTAGTCCAACCTCCTCGGGGTGGGACGTCGCATGTGGTCATGCCAGGCCAGCTAATCAAAAGAAGAGCAAAGGTGCCAGGTAGTGAGCCGCCATATTACAGACATGTGCAGGAGTGCGGCTGCCGCCCGCTCAGCTTTGGGGGGAGGGGCTGGGGCAGGTAACAGTAACATTTAGAATTTAGAACACTTTTTAAAATTCAAATCTGATCAGACATTAACCCCTTAACGACCGCGGGCCGTAAAATTACGTCCTAAATGACATAATCTTACTGCCCGCGGTCCTCCGGCGGCAGCATGCCGCGATCGGCACACATCTCAGCTGATTTTCACAGCTGAGATGTGTGCCTGCTAGGCACGAGCAGAATCGTTATCTGCTCGTGCCGATTAACCCCTTATAATGGCGCTGTCAATACATGACAGCGCCATTATAAGCGCAATCGCGGTAAAGTTTTACTTACCGCCGAAACCGGAAGTCACGTGACGCGATCACGTGACTCCCGATAGTTGTCATGGTAGTACAGGGTCATGTGATGACTCCTGTACTACACATGAATTGGTTTCACTTTCGCTGTGCCCGGGGCACAGCAAAAGAGAAAGACAGCGTATCTGCTGTTTACAGCCTTCCAGCTGTGATCAGCAGATACTGCAGAGCGATCGGAATGCTGATCGCAATAGCCCCCTAGGGGGACTAGTAAAATAAAAAAAAAAAAGTAAAAAAATAAGTTTTAAAAAATAAAAAAAAAACAAAAAAACCTAAAAGTTCAAATCACCCCCCATTCGCCCCATTGAAAATTAAAGGGTTAAAAAAATAAAAAATATACACACATTTGGTATCGCCGCGTTCAGAAACGCCCGATCTATCAAAATATAAAATCAATTAATCTGATCAGTAAACGGCGTAGCGGCAAAAAAATTCCAAACGCCAAAACGACGTTTTTTTTGTCGCCACAACTTTTGCGCAAAATGCAATAAGAGGCGATCAAAACGTAGCATCTGCGCAAAAATGGTACCGTTAAAAACGTCAGCTCGAGACGCAAAAAATAAGCCGTCATTGAGCCTAAGATCCCGAAAAATGAGAACGCTACGGGTCACGGAATATGGCGTAAAACGTGCGCCACTTTTTTCGGACAAACTTCCGATTTTTTTTTAACCCCTTATATAAAAGTAAACCTATACATGTTTGGTGTCTACGAACTCGCACTGACCTGAGGCATCACACCCACACATCAGTTTTACCATATAGTGAACACAGTGAATAAAATATCTCAAAAACCATAGTGCTATCGCACTTTTTTTGCAATTTTTCAGCATTTGGAATTTTTTTGCCATTTTCTAGTACACAATATGGTAAAACTGATGGTTTCATTTAAAAGTACAGCTCGTTCCGCAAAAAATGAGCCCTCACATGACCATATTGACTGAAAAATAAAAAAGTTACGTCTCTCAGAAAAAGAATGGCGAAAAAAAAAAACGGAAAGCGAAAAATCGGCCGGTCGTGAAAGGGTTAACCCCTTCCTGACATAGCACAAGTGCGGCCTCAGCTCGAGTGACAGCCGCACAATACAGCCGCCATCACGGCTGCTGCTTAACCCTTGAAAAGCCGGTGTTAACCCCTTCACCATTAATGCCAGAATTACGTTTTTTTATCGCCACAACTTTGCAATAAAACTTAATTACGGGCGATCAACACATCGCATCTGTCCAAAATTGTATAATTAAAGACGCCAGCTCAAGGCGCCAAATATAAGCCGTCACTGAGCCCCAGATCCCGAAAAGTGACAACGCTACGGAAAATGGAGATTAAAGCGCCTTTTTTTTTAACCCTTTAGATAAAAGTAAGCCTATCCATGTTTGGTGTCTATGAACTCGCACTGACCTGAGGCATCACACCGGCACATCCGTTTTGCAGCATAGTGAACACTGTGAATAAAAGATGGCGGGTATGGGGTGAGTATATTGTTATTGTTATAGTATATCCAAAAAAAAAAAAAAAGTCCCTAGTCAATAAAGAGTTAAGCTGTCACGCTGCCCAGCGTCCCTCCGCTCAGGTGATGCGGTTAATTGATCACGTGTCTCACCAATACACACGTGACTGTGGAGCGGTCTATTCTAGAGCTGGGTGGGGTGACATAGACCATTGTTATGGCCGTATACCATAGAATAGCTGGTCTGGCCCACCATGTACAGCGGGCGCAGTGCGGAGGAGGAGGAGGGGAGAGAGCAGTGGCCTCAGCAGACACGGAACTATAGACGAGGGGGCCGGGACCGCCCGGCCGCTAGACAACGGGGCGGCGACTTCCGGGACACGTGACGCGTACGTAGCCTTTGGCGGGACATTTGGACTCATCGGGAGGCGACGGCTCTACCCAGTGTCCGCAGCGCTGTGAGCGGATCAGGTGAGTGCGCCGTCCGGTGTGTGAGGGGCCGTGTCCTCAGCACCGATACGGGCATGGCGGCCCGTGCTGTGGAGCGGCTGTAACTGGCACTGCCAGGCGGATGCGCCTCTGCTGTGAGGTAACGTGCAGCCCGAGCATTGCAGGCCGCACCGTGTGTACAGTGCAGAGTGCACATACTGAGGAGTGACCCCTCTATCTACACACCCTGTGTACAGTGCCATCAACTGTGTACAGTACACACCGTAAGGGGGAGGCGCCACAACTGTGTACAGTACACACCGTAAGGAGGAGGCGCCACAACTGTGTACAGTACAGCGCCGTAAGGAGGAGGCGCTGACAACTGTGTACAATACAGCACCGTAAGGAGGAGGCGCCGACAACTGTGTACAGTACAGCGCCGTAAGGAGGAGGCGCCACAACTGTGTACAGTACAGCGCCGTAAGGAGGAGGCGCCACAACTGTGTACAGTACAGCGCCGTAAGGAGGAGGCGCCACAACTGTGTACAGTACAGCACCGTAAGGAGAAGGCGCCACAACTGTGTACAGTACAGCGCCGTAAGGAGGAGGTGCCATCAACTGTGTACAGTACAGCGCCGTAAGGAGGAGGCGCCGACAACTGTGTACAGTACAGCGCCGTAAGGAGGAGGCGCCACAACTGTGTACAGTACAGCGCCGTAAGGAGGAGGCGCCACAACTGTGTACAGTACAGCGCCGTAAGGAGGAGGCGCCACAACTGTGTACAGTACACACCGTAAGGAGGAGGCGCCACAACTGTGTACAGTACAGCACCGTAAGGAGGAGGCGCCGACAACTGTGTACAGTACAGCGCCGTAAGGAGGAGGCGCCACAACTGTGTACAGTACAGCGCCGTAAGGAGGAGGCGCCACAACTGTGTACAGTACAGCGCCGTAAGGAGGAGGCGCCACAACTGTGTACAGTACAGCGCCGTAAGGAGAAGGCGCCACAACTGTGTACAGTACAGCGCCGTAAGGAGGAGGTGCCATCAACTGTGTACAGTACAGCGCCGTAAGGAGGAGGCGCCATCAACTGTGTACAGTACAGCACCGTAAGGAGGAGGCGCCACAACTGTGTACAGTACAGCGCCGTAAGGAGGAGGCGCCACAACTGTGTACAGTACAGCGCCGTAAGGAGGAGGCGCCACAACTGTGTACAGTACAGCGCCGTAAGGAGGAGGCGCCACAACTGTGTACAGTGCCGTAAGGAGGAGGCGCCACAACTGTGTACAGTACACACCGTAAGGAGGAGGCGCCACAACTGTGTACAGTACAGCGCCGTAAGGAGGAGGCGCCATCAACTGTGTACAGTACAGCGCCGTAAGGAGGAGGCGCCACAACTGTGTACAGTACACACCGTAAGGAGGAGGCGCCACAACTGTGTACAGTACACACCGTAAGGAGGAGGCGCCACAACTGTGTACAGTACACACCGTAAGGAGGAGGCGCCACAACTGTGTACAGTACAGCGCCGTAAGGAGGAGGCGCCATCAACTGTGTACAGTACAGCGCCGTAAGGAGGAGGCGCCACAACTGTGTACAGTACACACCGTAAGGAGGAGGCGCCACAACTGTGTACAGTACACACCGTAAGGAGGAGGCGCCACAACTGTGTACAGTACAGCGCCGTAAGGAGGAGGCGCCACAACTGTGTACAGTACAGCACCGTAAGGAGGAGGCGCCACAACTGTGTACAGTACAGCGCCGTAAGGAGGAGGCGCCACAACTGTGTACAGTACAGCGCCGTAAGGAGGAGGCGCCACAACTGTGTACAGTACACACCGTAAGGAGGAGGCGCCACAACTGTGTACAGTACACACCGTAAGGAGGAGGCGCCATCAACTGTGTACAGTACAGCGCCGTAAGGGGGAGGCGCCACAACTGTGTACAGTACACACCGTAAGGAGGAGGCGCCACAACTGTGTACAGTACAGCGCCGTAAGGAGGAGGCGCTGACAACTGTGTACAATACAGCACCGTAAGGAGGAGGCGCCGACAACTGTGTACAGTACAGCGCCGTAAGGAGGAGGCGCCACAACTGTGTACAGTACAGCGCCGTAAGGAGGAGGCGCCACAACTGTGTACAGTACAGCGCCGTAAGGAGGAGGCGCCACAACTGTGTACAGTACAGCGCCGTAAGGAGAAGGCGCCACAACTGTGTACAGTACAGCGCCGTAAGGAGGAGGCGCCGACAACTGTGTACAGTACAGCGCCGTAAGGAGGAGGCGCCACAACTGTGTACAGTACAGCGCCGTAAGGAGGAGGCGCCACAACTGTGTACAGTACAGCGCCGTAAGGAGGAGGCGCCACAACTGTGTACAGTACAGCGCCGTAAGGAGAAGGCGCCACAACTGTGTACAGTACAGCGCCGTAAGGAGGAGGTGCCATCAACTGTGTACAGTACAGCGCCGTAAGGAGGAGGCGCCATCAACTGTGTACAGTACAGCACCGTAAGGAGGAGGCGCCACAACTGTGTACAGTACAGCGCCGTAAGGAGGAGGCGCCACAACTGTGTACAGTACAGCGCCGTAAGGAGGAGGCGCCACAACTGTGTACAGTGCCGTAAGGAGGAGGCGCCACAACTGTGTACAGTACACACCGTAAGGAGGAGGCGCCACAACTGTGTACAGTACACACCGTAAGGAGGAGGCGCCACAACTGTGTACAGTACAGCGCCGTAAGGAGGAGGCGCCATCAACTGTGTACAGTACAGCGCCGTAAGGAGGAGGCGCCACAACTGTGTACAGTACACACCGTAAGGAGGAGGCGCCACAACTGTGTACAGTACACACCGTAAGGAGGAGGCGCCACAACTGTGTACAGTACAGCGCCGTAAGGAGGAGGCGCCATCAACTGTGTACAGTACAGCGCCGTAAGGAGGAGGCGCCATCAACTGTGTACAGTACACACCGTAAGGAGGAGGCGCCACAACTGTGTACAGTACACACCGTAAGGAGGAGGCGCCACAACTGTGTACAGTACAGCGCCGTAAGGAGGAGGCGCCACAACTGTGTACAGTACAGCGCCGTAAGGAGGAGGCGCCATCAACTGTGTACAGTACAGCGCCGTAAGGAGGAGGCGCCACAACTGTGTACAGTGCCGTAAGGAGGAGGCGCCACAACTGTGTACAGTACAGCGCCGTAAGGAGGAGGTGCCATCAACTGTGTACAGTACAGCGCCGTAAGGAGGAGGCGCCATCAACTGTGTACAGTACAGCACCGTAAGGAGGAGGCGCTGACAACTGTGTACAGTACAGCGCCGTAAGGAGGAGGCGCCATCAACTGTGTACAGTACAGCACCGTAAGGAGGAGGCGCCATCAACTGTGTACAGTACAGCACCGTAAGGAGGAGGCGCCACAACTGTGTACAGTACAGCGCCGTAAGGAGGAGGCGCCATCAACTGTACAGTACAGCGCCGTAAGGAGGAGGCGCCACAACTGTGTACAGTACAGCGCCGTAAGGAGGAGGCGCCACAACTGTGTACAGTACAGCGCCGTAAGGAGGAGGCGCCACAACTGTGTACAGTACAGCGCCGTAAGGAGGAGGCGCTGACAACTGTGTACAGTACAGCGCCGTAAGGAGGAGGCGCCATCAACTGTGTACAGTACAGCACCGTAAGGAGGAGGCGCCATCAACTGTGTACAGTACAGCACCGTAAGGAGGAGGCGCCATCAACTGTGTACAGTACAGCACCGTAAGGAGGAGGCGCCATCAACTGTGTACAGTACAGCACCGTAAGGAGGAGGCGCCATCAACTGTGTACAGTACAGCGCCGTAAGGAGGAGGCGCCATCAACTGTGTACAGTACAGCGCCGTAAGGAGGAGGCGCCATCAACTGTGTACAGTACAGCGCCGTAAGGAGGAGGCGCCACAACTGTGTACAGTACAGCGCCGTAAGGAGGAGGCGCCATCAACTGTGTACAGTACAGCGCCGTAAGGAGGAGGCGCCACAACTGTGTACAGTACAGCACTGTAAGGAGGAGGCGCCACAACTGTGTACAGTGCCGTAAGGAGGAGGCGCCACAACTGTGTACAGTACAGCACCGTAAGCACTGAAATCCAGCAATGGCAGCAGAGAGGTGAATGTGACCATCCTTTGACACTGCAAATTCATTAGCATGTTCGCACACGGATGGGCAGACTAACATGCTAAGAGTAGTAGAAAAAAATCCCGGCACACTTCTGAGTCATAAGAAACAATTAATTTGTGTTCAAACTAGAGTTTATTTTGATTGAAATTGACGTTTAGGCTAAAATTGCCGAAACGTCAATTTCAATCAAAATAAACTCTAGTTTGAACACAAATTAATTGTTTCTTATGACTCAGAAGTGTGCCGGGATTTTTTTCTACTATACATTGTTATTTTCCTGAGCACTTACAGTGAGCCAGACCCTCTTGGACTTACCTAACATGCTAAGAGGGCCGACTAGCCAAGGGAAGTAATGCTCTTGTGACTAGTCACTGGCCTTATTTGCATATCATATGGGATCTTTGGAAATACTCTATCTAGAGATCTCTTTATCTATGCTACTAGAGGCTGACGGTTAGGCAGGGATTAGCAATATACACCCCGAACTGCTTCTGCTTCTGGGTGCATATTGCACCTGACAGTTTCCCTTTTAAGAGTAAGCGCTGCCAACAGACCCCTGTATGGCACTTTAACGAGGATGTGCCAGCAACTGTCCCCGCTACTGGGAGGAGGTGCTGCCGACCTTCCCCCGTACAGTGCTGTAAGAAGGATCGGACACTGAGTTTGTCCTGTGGTCGCTGCGCACACTTTGCCTGCACCTATAGGTGTGATATTAAAATGTTAAAATTTCAAAGTGATTGTTAAAAAAAAATGCAGATTCATGAATACAAATCTCCTCTGTTCTCAAGGGCAAAGGGATTATTGATTTTTATAGTGCTCAACTTGTTGCCTAGGTTACCGACCACCTCTGCAATCTCAGAATGGCTGGTTACCCTTGGCTGCCGGATCGCACTGGTCTTAGTGCCGCTCTCAGGTTGCAGAGCACATGTGTGACCACAACGCTGGTCTGAACTGTCAGGTGTTGGGACCATTTGGCTCAGCAGAAAGCCGGGAACCCCTGAGAACGTCCCATCTTTATACATTATCACCTATCCATGGGTGTGTGAATAACTGGCCGATCAGGGGGGTCTGACAGCCGGGACCCCCACCAATGCCAAGAAGTGGACTCTGCAGAGCCCCATATGATTGGTTGGACAACCACAGCTCTCCCAGTCCCCCCACTTCCTCCCCCCACCACCCCATTAATAATGAGTGGGGCGGAGAGGTGTCTGGCTACATGGGGGGGCTCTGCAGAGTCCCTGGATCAGCAGCCATCACAGTGCCACCTCTAAAGGCAGACACATGTCACAATACAGCTTTTTATGTAATTAAAAGGCTAATAGTGACACATTGCTAAAAATATACATCAGTGTAACAAAATCCTTCCTTTTCTCTTAGGTTTGGCGCACCATGGCCATGCAGGCGCAGTACGAGGCGGCCGCGGAAGAGGAGTCGCTTGGGCCTCAGGCCATCTCTCGTCTGGAGGTCAGCCGGGTTATTACAGAATCTCGCCTTCTGCGGCTCTTTATTTTCTCGCAATGTATAATCTTTACCTTAGTTTTGTATTGACGGGGCCATGAGGCC
>NC_134364.1:119017229-119044729 GCF_048569485.1 Anomaloglossus baeobatrachus
GTGGTTATCTATTTTTTTTTTCTCAATGTAGCAATGTGGGATTAACTCTAATGATGTGAAGAAGCTGGAGGAGGCCGGGTTCCACACGGTGGAGGCGGTGGCCTATGCACCCAAGAAGGAACTGGTCAATATCAAAGGAATAAGTGAAGCCAAAGCTGACAAAATCTTGGTAACGAAGAACTGTTATTTTATTGTCTCCTTGCCTTTAACGTCTAATGTAAAAAGTAGCTATCCGCATTGAAGTGCTGTGTTACGCTCCGCTCCTACAGCTGCAGAATGCATGAGGCTTTAGTCACTCGTATTTTGGTTACTTTCTCGCTGGATTTTTGTCACTTGATGACAGAATATATTAAAAATTGGCCCACAATAAGAACTGGACTGTTCATTTGATGATCTGTCGTAGGTGACCCCCCCAATATAGTCCGATTAGATGTGTCTCCTGTTGTCTTCTAGGCGGAAGCTGCAAAACTGGTCCCCATGGGGTTCACAACAGCCACCGAGTTCCACCAGAGGCGATCGGAGATCATACAGATTTCCTCCGGCTCCAAAGAATTAGACAAGTTATTACAAGGTGACCTGCTGCTCGTTTTCATGGGTTTTTTCCATCGTCACTGCTAGGTATTGCAGTTAACTGTTTATAAAAATGTGCAGAGATGTGAACACGTTGCCTTGGAGACCGACCACCACTGCTGTATGGCTTGTAGGCACTGTTCTGATGTTAGCCGGGATCAGGAGGTAACAGAGCGCTCAAGGGATCCTGGCAAGCTTCAAAACAATAAAAAAAAGTTTATAAGAACTGCACCTTTGCTGCGGTCCAGCATCAGTGGTCGGTCTCCAAGGCAACGAGCTATAAACAAGTGTTTATCTCATAAACAGAGAATTTTAACTAGCGGTAAATGGAAAAAATTGCTTGTATTTAGACCAACAGTACCCATGTATGAAGAGGGGAATAATCCGCTAACACAACTCGCAGTATTTCATAGTCACATTGGGAATATGTCACATTGGGAATAATTGTCTTTCTTTTTTTTGTGTTCTGGATTTCTCTAGGGGGAATTGAAACCGGTTCCATTACTGAGATGTTTGGAGAGTTTCGCACGGGGAAGACGCAGCTATGTCACACCCTGGCTGTCACCTGTCAGGTACGTGTGCAACCGCATGAAGCTGGTCTCCTGACCCTATTACCAAATAAGAGGGACGGTGACTCTGGACCCCCTTCTAGTGATTGGTGGGACTGCAGCAATTTTGTGTGTGTTTTCTTTTTCGCTCCTAATTGGGAGACCCAGACAATTGGGTGTATAGCTATTGCCTCTGGAGGCCACACAAAGTATTACACTTAAAAGTGTAAGGCCCCTCCCCTTCTGGCTATACACCCCCAGTGGGATCACTGGCTCACCAGTTTTGTGCTTTGTGCGAAGGAGGCAACACATCCACGCATAGCTCCACTTTTTAGTCAGCAGCAGCTGCTGACTATGTCGGATGGAAGAAAAGAGGGCCCATACTAAGGGCTCCCAGCATGCTCCCTTCTCACCCCACTGTATGTCGGAGGTGTTTGTAAGGTTGAGGTACCCATTGCGGGTACGGCGGCAGGAGCCCACATGCTGATTCCTTCCCCATCCCTTTTTACAGGGCTCTGGGTGAAGTGGGATTTACCGGTCTCCAGGCACTGAGACCGTGCTCCATCTACAGCCCCTGGAGAAGATGCTGGATGGAGCGGAGTACATCAGGGACATGGCCCTGCTTCCTCAAGGTACTCTGTGTCCCCGTGCATTTGGCGCTCACACCGCAGCATGCTGGGTGTTGTAGTGCGCCGGGGGACATCAGCGCTGCGGCGCCTGTGCCATGGCCTCATTCAGCTTCGCTGAAGCAGGCTCACTTATGGGAATGGGTCGCGCCGGCCGCTGGGACTGCGGCGCGGCTGGCACTTGTAGTGCGCCGGGGACTTCAGCGCGGCCTGCGCTTTTACGGCGGCCGCGCTGATAACTAGAGTCCCCGGCTTTTGCGGCCTGCTTCCGTTCGTTCCCGCCCCCAGACCTGCCAGTCAGGAGAGGGGCGGGACGCTGGCCACTTCTAGGAATTGGTCGCGCCGGCCGCTGGGACTGCGGCGCGGCTGGCACTTGTGGTGCGCCGGGGACTTCAGCGCGGCCCGCGCTTTTACGGCGGCCGCGCTGATAACTGGAGTCCCCGGCTTTTGCGGCCTGCTTCCGTTCGTTCCCGCCCCCAGACCTGCCAGTCAGGAGAGGGGCGGGACGCTGGCCACTCCTAGGGATCGGTCGCGCCGGCCGCTGGGACTGCGGCGCGGCTGGCACTTGTGGTGCGCCGGGGACTTCAGCGCGGCCCGCGCTTTTACGGCGGCCGCGCTGTTAACTCGAGTCCCCGGCTTCTGGGCCTAGTCTCCCTTCGTTACCGCCCACAGCCCTGACAGTCAGGGTAGGGGCGTGACGCTGCATAAGCACAGCAGCGCTGAGAGCTGGAGTATGTTTTGCATACTCCACCCCTCTCACTGTGTGCACTGTGAAACCGGATTCCCGCACTTTCTCAGGCACGCCCACGGCTTCCTTCTCTACAAGGACGCCGGCAGCCATTAGTGTCAGTTTCTGTAGATACAGAGACAAGTGTGGAAGACCCTGGCATTCTGATAGTCACACAATCGCTGCAACAGGCGTTAAGCAGCACCTGTGGTGCTAACCCCACTAGTGCAGAAGTGCACTTATAGATATGCTTGTACTATATACATTGCACTGTTTGGTCGCACGTTGTATATACCCTCCTGGATTATGCGGAGGAGTTATCAGCATATTCTCTGTGTAAAACAAAGGTGCAGAACCACATGTTTTTCTATACAGCTGGTACAGCATGTACGGCTATACGGCCGGCAGGTTACATAGACTAATGGCCAGGGGATGAGGACGGTGTCTGCAGTATTTACTGACAGTTTTTCTGAGACTATGGCTATGATACTAGAAGCCTAGCAGTCCGGACATGTCTCTCACAATATGGGCACTGTTGAATCATTGATCCATGGCCCCCCTCAGTGTGAACAAGGCTCTGCACGGACGTCAGTCCCAGACAGCCTAAGCGGGTCACTATGAGCGGCCTCGGTTTCATCAGGGTCCTAGCAGAAGGACTCGCTGTGTAATGAGGCGGAAGTAGCGGCTCAGGATTCTGATCCTGAGACCGCTCTCAATCTGGATACACCTGATCGTGACGCCATAGTAAATAATCTTATAGCGTCCATCTATACAATGTGGGTTATTTCTCACAGCTCCTCCAGTGGAGGAGTCAGCTTCACGTATTTTTCTGGACCACTCTGCCTTCAGAGAGGCAGTCCAGGAACACCACGCTTATCCAGATATGCGCTTCTCCAAACGGCTTAGGATACACGTTATCCCTGTCCCCTGACTTGGTCAGGGACTGGACCCAGTGTCCCAAGCGGCATCCTCCAATCTCCAGGCTTGTAGCTAGATCCATAGTTGCAGTGGGAGATGGAACTGCTGTTGGCTCCGGCATTCTCTCCCTTGGGGCACTCCAAGCTATTTCAGCTTGTCTTACACAGATTGACACGGTTACACGTACATCTGTGCCGCAGGTGGCATCCTTAACCTCTCAAATGTCTGCATTTGTTTCTTACGCGATTCAGGTTGTCCTGGACTATGCGAACCGTGCGGCGGTAGCCTCCGCTACTCCGTGTTTTTAAGCAGAGCCTGGTCTGCTCGTTAAGTGAATGGAAGGCAGATTCTGCTTCCAAAAAAGGTTGCCTAACCAGTTGCCTTTTTCTGCTGACCGACTGTTTGGTGAATGTAACCATTAAACAGTCCAGGGGTAAGGATTCATCCTTTCCTCAGCCCGGACACAACAAACCCCAACAGAGCAAGAGGCAGTCGGGGTTTTCGGCCTTTTCGAGGCTCGGGCAGGTCCCATTTTTCCTCGTCCAATGTGGACTCAAAAGGATCAGAGGAGCTCAGATTCTTAGCGGGCTCAGTCACGCCCAAAAAAGCGACAGTCTGAAAACCCGCTTCCAAGGCGGCTTCCTCATGACTTGCGGCCTCGGTCGGTAGCAGGCTCTCCCGCCTTGGCGATATTTAGCTGCTATAGGTCAATGACCATTGAGGTGAGACATTCTGTCTCACGGGTACAGGATAGAGCTCATTTCTCGTCCTCCAACTCGATTCTTCAGAATTTCTCCACCTCCCGGCCGAGCCGCTGCTCTTCTGCAAACAGGGTGCACTCTATAGGCAGAAAGAGTGATGACCCCCGTTCCTCTTCAGGAACAAGGTCACGGTTTTTACCCCAAATTCTTTGCGGTACCTATAACAACGGGCCGTTCCGTCCCGTTCTGGATCTAAAAATGCTCAGCAAGCTCGTGGACACCAGGCGGTTCCAGATGGAATCCCTCCGCCATGTCATCGCCTCAAGGTCCCAAGGATATTTCCTAGCATCATTAGGCATCAAGGATGCTTATCCACACGTGCCGATTGATCCAGAGCACTAGCGTTTCTACGCTTCGTTATAGGAGACGAACACCTTCTGTTCGTAGCTCTACCTTCCGGCTAGCGACAGTCCCACTGGTCTTCGCCAAGGTCAGGGCAGCAGTAGTCACAGTCCTGCACTCTCAGGGTCACTCTGTGATCCCGTATTTAGACGATCTACTTGTCAAGGCACTCTCTTAGGAAACATGCCAACACTGCCCGAACGTTGCGCTGGAGACTCTCTAAAGTTTTGGGTGGATCATCAACTTTTTAAAGTCAGATCCGACCCCGACCCTATCGATAACATATCTAGGCATAGAGTTTCTTACTCTCTCAGCGATAGTGAAGCTTCCGCTAGACAAACAGCATTCACTACGGGCTGCAAGCTCTTCTTTAAGAACCAGTCGCACACATTGAGACGCCTCATGCACTTCCTACGTAAGATGGTAGCAATGGAGGCAGTTCCTTTCGCGCAGTTTTACTGCGTCCACTACAATGGGACATTCTCCGCCAATGGGACGAGGAGTCGACGTCCCTCAACAGAGTCGTCGTTCTTTCTCAGGCGGCCAAGGAATCTCTACGGTGGTGGCTTCTTCCCACCTCTTGGTCAAAAAGAAGGTCCTTCCTATCCCCATCCTGGGCGATAGTTACGACAGACGCGAGTCTATCAGGGTGGGGAGCAGTTTTTCTCCACTACAGCGCTCAGGGTACGTGGACTCAGCAAGAGTCCACCCTTCAGATCAATGTTCTTGAACACAGAGCAGTGTATCTTGCCCTACAAACCTTCCAACAGCGGCTGGAAAGCAAGCATATCCGACTTCAGTCGGACAGCTCCACAGCGGTGGCATACATCAACCACCAAGGAAGAACGCGCAACCGGCAAGCCTTCCAGGAAGTCCGGCAGGTTCTGATGTGGGTGGAAGACACGGCATCCACCATATCCACAATTCACATCCCAATTGTGGAAACTAGGAAGTTGACTTCCTAAGTCGCTGAGGTGTGGCCGAAAGAGTATGGTCTCCTCACCCGGACGGGTTTCAGGAGATCGGGCGCCGCTGACAGAGGCCGGACGTCGATCTAATGGCGTCACGGCACAACAATAATGTGCCAGCTTCATGGCACGGTTTCACAATCATCGAGCTCTGGCGGCAAACGCCTTAGTTCAGCATTGGTCGCAGTTCCAGCTACCTTAGGTGCCACCTCTGGCATTGTTGCCCAGAGTACTGCGCTAGATCAAGACCGACTGCGGCCGCGCCATCCTCGTCGCTACAGATTGGCCGAGGATGTTGTGGTACTCGGTTCTGTGGTGCCTCACGGTAGGCTAACCGGGGGCACTACCAGACCAATCAGACTGGCTGTCTCAAGGGCCATTCTTCCATTTGAATTCTACGGCCCTCAACCGGATGGTGTGGCATTGAGTCCTGGAACCTAGTGTCGTCAGGATTACCTCAGGACGTGGTTGCCACCATGAGACAGGCTAGCATACCAACGTCCGCCAAGATTGACCACAGGACGTGGAAGATATTCTTATCTCGGTGCTCGGCGCAGGGTGTTTCTCCCTGGCCGGTTGCATCGTCTATGTTTCCTTCCTTCCTGCAATCTAGGTAGGAAAATGGGTTGTCGCTCAGTTCCCTTTAGGGACAAGTCTCAGCGCTATCTGTGTTTTTTCAGAAACGACGACTTCCTCAGGTACGCACGTTCCTACGGGGAGTTTGTCTTCTCAGCACTCCGTACAAGCGGCCGTTAGAGCCCTGAGATCTGAACAAGGTTCTAATTGCTCTCCAGATGCCGCCTTTCGAGCCTTTGAAGGATGTCTCCCTTCCCGCTTTTCACGGGAAGTGGCCTTCTAGTAACGGTCTCGTCTCTTAGGAGAGTTTGCGAGCTAGCAACGCTCTCATACAAACTCCCTTCCTGGTCCTTCACCAGGACAGGGTAGTTCTGCGTCCGGTTCCGGAATTTCTCCCTAAGGTGGTATCCCACTTTCATATCAATCAGGATATCACCTCACCTTCTTTGTGTCCTCGTCCAGTCCATCAATTTCAGAAAGATTTGCATCTGTTGGTTCTGGTGAGAGCACTCAGGTTCTACTTCCCGCATGGCGCTCCTGCGCCACCCGGATGCACTCTTTGTCCTTGTCGCTGGTCGGCGTAAACAGTCGCAAGCTTCCAAATCCACCCTTGCTCGGGGGATCCAGGAACCAATTCTTGAAACCTACAGTTCTACTGGGCTTCTGGTTCTCTCAAGGCCGAAGGCCCATTCTACCAGAGCCGTGGGTGCATCCTGGACATTACGACACCAGGCTACGGCTCAGCAGGTGTGTCAGGCACCTACCTGATTGGGTCTGCATACTTTTACCAAGCATTTTCAGGTGCATACCTACGCTTCGGCAGACGCCAGCCTAGGTAGATAAGTCCTTCAGGCGGCAATTGCCCACCTGTAGGAAAGGGCTGTTTGACGGCCCTATCACGAGGTATTCTTTTACCCACCCAGGGACTGCTTTTGGACGTCCCAATTGTCTGGGTCTCCCAATTAGGAGCGAAAAAGAAGAAGGGAATTTTGTTTACTTACCGTAAATTCCTTTTCTTCTAGCTCCAATTGGGAGACCCAGCACCCGCCCTGTTTTCTCGGGGTTTTTCTGTTTTTTTCGGGTACACATGTTGTTCATGTGGTATGGTTCAGTTCTCCGATGTTTCCTCGGATTGAATTGGTCTTTAAACCAGTTATTGGCTTTCCTCCTTCTTGCTTTGGCACTAAAACTGGTGAGCCAGTGATCCCACTGGGGGTGTATAGCCAGAAGGGGAGGGGCCTTACACTTTTAAGTGTAATACTTTGTGTGGCCTCCAGAGGCAATAGCTATACACCCAATTGTCTGGGTCTCCCAATTGGAGCTAGAAGAAAAGGAATTTACGGTAAGTAAACAAAATTCCCTTCTTTGTGTGTGTGTGTGTTTTTGTGTGTGTGTGTGTTTTTGTGTGTGTGTGTGTTTTTGTGTGTGTGTGTGTTTTTGTGTGTGTGTGTGTTTTTGTGTGTGTGTGTGTGTGTTTTTTTGTGTGTGTTTGTGTGTTTTTGTGTGTGTGTGTGTTTTTGTGTGTGTTTGTGTGTGTGAACCCCTTCAACATTTTTGGCAATATAATCCTTCTCATTTTCGATCTCCATTTCACTTTTTGTCATCTCCAGCTCCCCATTGACCGAGGCGGCGGTGAGGGGAAAGCGATGTACATAGACACGGAGGGCACCTTCAGACCAGAACGGCTTCTTGCGGTTGCTGAAAGGTGGGACTTCTACTTTGTAGGGTTCAAACTCTACCTGTAGAATCTGATTTGCCGCAGCTCTGAGGCTTTTGCATTTTTACCATAGGTACGGGCTATCCGGGAGTGACGTTCTGGACAATGTGGCCTACGCACGAGCCTTCAATACCGATCACCAGACACAGCTCTTATACCAGGCGTCGGCCATGATGGCAGAATCCAGGTAAAGAAAAGTTACCGTATACTAATTAGTTGTCACACATTATATTATATGTTTTATGTTATGTCAGTGTTACCACTAGAGATGTAAGGGTATGTTCACACGGGTCAGGTTTAAGCTTTCTGATGTATGTAAAGCACTGGGGCACTAAAATCCATTATTAATTAGGGAACAGCTTTCAGTTGTGGGGATACCCCTTGAAGTTTACAGAAAAATCTATGTTTTGGCCATTTTGACCAAGTGTTACTGTTCCTGCAGGTACGCCCTCCTTATAGTGGACAGTGCCACCGCTCTGTACAGAACAGATTACTCGGGCAGGGGGGAGCTGTCTGCGCGGCAGATGCACTTGGCTCGTTTCCTGAGGATGTTGCTGCGGCTGGCCGATGAGGTGAGCCCCAGGATACAGACATTAGGACACTGTATGAGGGGCTTCTGATAAGTCTTTGTGATCTTTTTTTTTTTTGTTTCTATGGTAACGAATGTTACATCACATGAAGCCTTATGTGTCTAATATATGTTTTCAAAATGTTGTGTTTGTTGCTTATGGCAACAGTGTTCTGGGCACGCGGGAAAACAACATGGCGGAGTCTAATGCGATATTCACAGCAACTGAGCGCAGAGGAGGATAAATTTCTTGTTTCTGCAAGGAAAGTCCACAAAGTATATTCATGGTGATATGTCGCAGACATTGGGGGATCAATACCCTTCATATTCCACAGCTAAGAACTGGGTTGCCAAATTTAAAACTGGCCACTTCAGCACCAATGATGAGGAACGTCCTGGACCACCGAGAGTGGTTGTTGTTCCGGAGATCGTCAATGCTGCGCACAACCTCATACTGGAGAATCCACTTATTTCAGGTAAAGCAATAGCAGACATTGTGGGGATTTCCCGTGAACGTGTTTGTGTCATTTTCCATGAACATTTGGACATGAGGAAGTGATCTGCAAAGTGGATCCCCAAATGTCTGACAACAGATCAGAGAAGCAGCGAGTGACAACTTCCCGCTCCATTTGTCAGCGTTTCCGGACTGATAAGAACTTCCTGGAGCGACCGGTCACTATGGATGAGACCTGGATTTATTTGTATGATCCTGAAAACAAGGAGCAGTCAAGAGTGGAGGCACAGTGGTTCTCCTCATCTAAAGAAGTTCAGGGGGCAAAAATCAGCCACTAAGGTGATGGCGTCTGTGTTCTGGGATAAGGAGGGCGTGCTGCTAGTGGACTACCTTCAAAAGGGTTCCACCATCAATGCAAGGTATTGCAATGAACTTTTGGACCAATTGAAGGCAGCCTTGAACGCCAAAAGGCGCAGCAAGCTGTCCAAAGGAATCTTGTTCCTTCAAGACAACACCTCCACTCACACTGCACAAGCGACCACGGCAAAATTGGCAAGGCTGGGCTTCCATCTGGTGACCACCCACCTTATTCACCAGATCTAGCTCCCTCCGACTATCATCTGTTTCCAAACCTGAAGAATCACCTCAAGGGACCAAATGTCACACCATTTCTGATGCCATGGCTGCTATAGGTACCTGGTTTGAGGCACAACCGAAATCCTTCTTTTTGCTAGGCTTACAGAACTTGGAATACCGATGTAAGAAGTGTATTCATCAGTGGAGAATATGTGGAAGAAATGGAAAGTTTCATCATCATATCTCGCTTCTTTCTGGGTAAAGCCAAAGACTTATCAGCAGCCCCTCGTATTTCTTCCACTCCTTGAGTATCCAGGGTTTATTTTTTCTTTTAAATCCACCATATATAGAGATCCAGAGATAGCAGCCCCTCGTATATGCTTGTAATCATGTATGCAATGTGAAGTGACAAATTTTGGCATCTTTTGTCTGTAGTTCGGGGTGGCGGTTGTGATCACCAACCAAGTAGTAGCCCAGGTGGATGGAGCAGCCATGTTTGCTGCGGATCCTAAAAAACCCATTGGAGGGAACATTATAGCTCATGCCTCCACAACAAGGTAAGGAGGTAATTCTGCATCATGAAGAGTGGAAGACTGGGCAGAGATCCGCGTCTGGAGAATAAATATCTATATTCTTCCCCGTAGATTGTACCTAAGAAAGGGAAGAGGAGAAACCCGAATCTGCAAGATCTACGACTCTCCCTGTCTGCCGGAGGCCGAGGCTATGTTTGCAATTAATGCTGATGGGGTCGGCGATGCCAAGGACTGAGTGCTGTACTGATGGTCCTCAGCCGGTACCAGGGAGGTGGACTGATGGGGGACGTAATGGTGGATGGTACCGAGCTGAGGATTGTACCTCAAACACCACCGGATTCTCAGATGGCGTCTGAGACAGCCTTGGCGAAGGTTCTGTTTTTTTTTTTTTGTTCTTTTCTAACAGGAAGCCCCCAGTCCTCATGAAGCTTTACCGAGCGGATGTATGTTTGCGGATATATCTGGCCGCTCAAGTACAGGACAATGAGTCTTTACCGGTCCCTGCTCGTCCATCTACTTCTTTCTTTGTCCAGTTATGTGACATTTTCGTCTCCTCTGCAGTCAGTGATTGGCTGCAGCGGTCACGTCTGGACAGAGCACTTAGTACAGGGGAGCTGGTAGGCAGCAGGGTGGGTGAGACAGGAGGATTACTTAATATTCTGCAGCCTCCTGAGGTAAGTGTCCGGACACTGCATTAAAGTACAAACTAAATGAATTGTAACGTAATGCATATCTATAATGCTGGATCCTCCGACCTCCGCTTCAGGAACTGTGGAGTAAATGTGCGTGTTCTATGTTATAGAATTGTATAGATGTGGCGTTTGGAGTGTGTGTGTGTATACCTGTATATACTGAAGTGCAATGTAAAAATAAACTACTACACAATCCGTATTGTAGTGAGTACAACGTGACAAAGGCAATCTGAAACTAAAGCCGGGATCCGCTCTACTTTCCAAATCAAAGGTTTGTTTTACCTACCTTTAAAAAAAAAAAAAAATCCTTCAGTAGGTTTGCAGCATGATGAAGGGGCTGAGACCTTGATTCCAGTACTGTGTAACTTGGCTGTGTGTTTTATCAGCTACAGGACTAGGTGTCTTGTCTCCTAGTCCTCCTACTGGGCATTGTTATACACAGCTCAGTATTCCAAGCTCTGCTACATCAACATCAGAGAAAGCGAGGATGCTACACTGTGTGCAGAATTATTAGGCAAATGAGTATTTCTTCGGCGCTCCATTGGGAGACCCAGACGATTGGGTGTATAGCTATGCCTCCGGAGGCCACACAAAGCATTACACTAAAAAGTGTAAGGCCCCTCCCCTTCTGGCTATACACCCCCCGTGGGATCATGGGCTGCTCAGTTTTCAAGCTTTGTGCGAAGGAGGTCAGACATCCACGCATAGCTCCACTGTTTAGTCAGCAGTAGCTGCTGACTATATCGAATGGAAGAAAAGAGGGCCCATATTACAGGGCCCCCAGCATGCTCCCTTCTCACCCCACTTATGGCGGTGTTTGTTAAGGTTGAGGTACCCATTGCGGGTACGGAGGCTGGAGCCCACATGCTGCTTTCCTTCTCCATCCCCCTGAGGGCTCTGGTGAAGTGGGATCTTACCGGCCTCCAGACTCTGAGGCCGGGCTCCGTCCACAGACCCGGAGATCCTGCTGGATACGGAGCTGGGTACCGTCAGGGACAAGGCCCTGCAACATTCAGGTACTCTGTGTCCCCGTACAGACAGGCACAGACACACTCCAGCGTTGCTGGGTGTTCTAGTGCGCCGGGGACAGTAGCGCTCTGCGCCTGGGTTTTACTCACTGCAGCTTAGCTGAGTGAGTTTATGTTTGGGGAACTGCCGCGCCGCGGAGACTGCGGCGCGGCTGAGACTTGTGGTGCGCCGGGGACTTCGCGCTGACCGTGCTTTTACGACGGCAGCGCTGATAAATCTAGTCCCCGGCTTCTGCGGCCTAGTTACGTTCGTTCCCGCCCCCAGCCCTGTCACTCAGGGAAGGGGAGAGACGCTGTACAATCGTCAGCGCCGAGGGCTGGAGTCTTATTTACATACTCCAGCCCTCTCACTGGGCACAGTGGGACGCCAGTTTCCCGCTCGTTGTCTGCACACGCCCACGGCCTGCCCCTCTTCACAGGACGCCGGCAGCCATTCCTGCACGCAGTCTGAGCTGGAGAACGGACATAGCCCTGGGAGACCCAGACAGGGGGATTCTGGCGACCACACACCCGCTATTAAGCGGGCGGTAAGCAGCACCTAAGTGCTGACCCCACTAGTGCCACAGTGTTGTTTTGTTGTGTACTTTTGTTTGTACATATATATATATATATATATATATATATTGCACTGTACGGTCGCTTCTTGGCTTATACCCCTATATTGCTCTGAGGAGACAACAGCATGTCATCCGCAAAAAGCAAGGGTGCCAAGGCACGGGCTTCATATGCTGCCTGTACCGCATGTGGGGCTGATCTACCGGCAGGTTCCACTGACCCCCATTGTGTGCAATGTTCGGTCCCTGTGCCACTTCGTCAGCCGGAGTCTATGCTAGTAGTGGCCCAGGCAGAGACGCCTGTGAACCCTGTCCCGGTGACGGGGACAGAGTTTGCAGTCTTTGCTGATAAGATGTCTGTGACTATGACAAAAATTCTAGAAACCTTGCAGTCCAGGCCGGTCACTCAGACCATGGGCACTGCTGACTCAATGTTCCCCGGTCCCCCTCAGCTGGAACTAATCCGTGCTCCAAGGGGGTCCCAGGCATCACAGGCTGAAGGCTCTGACTCGGACGACAGTCCCAGGCAGCCTAAGCGAGCTCGCTGGGAGAGACCCTCGGCGTCATCACGCTGGTCAGGGTCTCAGCGAGAGGATTCTCTGTATGATGAGACAGAGCTAGGTGATCAGGAGTCTAATCCTGAGACTGCTCTAAACCTGGATACCCCTGATGGTGACGCCATGGTGACGCCATGGTGAATGATCTTATAGCGGCCATCAATAGACTGCTGGATATTTCTCCTCCAGCGGAGGAGGCAGCAGCACAGCAGGAGAAATTCCATTTTAGGTATCCCAAACGTAAATTGAGCTCTTTTCTGGACCACGCGGACTTCAGAGAAGCAGTCCAGAAACACCATGCTTATCCAGATAAGCGTTTCTCCAAACGTCTTAAGGATACACGTTATCCCTTTCCCCCTGACGTGGTCAAACGCTGGACCCAGTGTCCAAATGTGGACCCCCCAATCTCCAGGCTTGCGGCGAGATCCATAGTTGCAGTGGAAGATGGGGCTTCACTTAAAGATGCCAATGACAGACAGATGGACCTTTGGTTGAAATCTGTCTATGAAGCTATCGGCGCGTCGTTTGCTCCAGCATTCGCAGCCGTGTGGGCACTCCAAGCTATTTCAGCTGGTCTGGCGCGGGTGGACTCGATCATACGTCCATCAGTGCCGCAAGTGACGTCCTTGACCTCACAAATGTCTGCGTTTGCGACTTACGCTATCAATGCGGTCTTGGATTCTACCAGCCGTACGTCAATGGCGTCCGCCAACTCGGTGGTTTTACGCAGAGCCTTATGGTTAAAGGAATGGAAAGCAGATTCTGCTTCCAAAAAATGCTTAACCAGTTTGCCATTATCTCATGACAGGCTGTTTGGTGAGCAATTGGCGGAAATCATTAAACAGTCCAAGGGTAAGGACTCTTCCTTACCCCAGCCAAGATCAAGCAAACCTCAGCAGTGGAAGGGACAGTCGAGGTTTCGGTCCTTTCGAGGTTCGGGCAGGACCCAATTCTCCTCGTCCAAAAGGACTCAGAAGGAGCAGAGGAGCTCAGATTCCTGGCGGACTCACTCACGTCCAAAGAAAGCAGCCGGAGGAACCACTTCCAAGCCGGCTGCCTCATGACTTTCGGTCTCCTCTCTCCGCATCCTCGGTCGGTGGCAGGCTCTCCCGCTTTTGCGGCATTTGGCTGCCACAGGTCAAAGACCGGTGGGTAGCAGACATTTTGTCTCACGGGTACCGGATAGAGTTCAGTTCTCGTCCTCCGCCTCGGTTCTTCAGAACTTCCCCACATCCCGACCGCGCCCATGCCCTTCTGCAAGCGGTGTGCTCTCTAAGGGCAGAGGGAGTGGTGATCCCTGTTCCTCTTCAGGAAAGAGGTCAGGGTTTTTACTCCAATCTATTTGTGGTGCCAAAAAAGGACGGCTCTTTCCGTCCTGTTCTGGACCTAAAACTACTCAACAAGCACGTGAAAACCAGGCGGTTCCGGATGGAATCCCTCCGCTCCGTCATTGCCTCGATGTCTCAAGGAGATTTCCTAGCATCAATAGACATCAAAGATGCTTATCTCCACGTGCCGATTGCTCCAGAGCACCAGCGTTTTCTACGCTTCGTTATAGGAGACGAACACCTTCAGTTCGTAGCCCCGCCATTTGGTCTGGCGACAGCCCCACGGGTTTTCACCAAGGTCATGGCAGCAGTGGTAGCAATCTTGCACTCTCAGGGACACTCGGTGATCCCTTACTTGGACGATCTACTTGTCAAGGCACCCTCTCAAGAGGCATGCCAACACAGTCTGAACGTTGCGCTGGAGACTCTCCAGACTTTCGGGTGGATCATCAACTTTTCAAAGTCAAATCTGTCACCGACCCAATCACTAACATATCTTGGCATGGAGTTTCATACTCTCTCAGCGACAGTGAAGCTTCCGATGGACAAGCAGCGTTCACTACAGACAGGGGTGCACTCTCTCCTTCAAGGCCAGTCACACCCCTTAAGACGCCTCATGCACTTCCTGGGGAAGATGGTGGCAGCAATGGAGGCAGTCCCGTTTGCGCAGTTTCATCTGCGTCCACTTCAATGGGACATTCTCCGCCAATGGGACGGGAAGTCGACGTCCTTGGACAGGAAAGTCTCCCTTTCCCAGACGGCCAAGGACTCTCTTCAATGGTGGCTTCTTCCCACCTCATTATCACAAGGAAGGTCCTTCCTACCCCCATCCTGGGCGGTGGTCACGACAGACGCGAGTCTGTCAGGGTGGGGAGCAGTTTTTCTCCACCACAGGGCTCAGGGTACGTGGACTCAGCAGGAGTCCACCCTTCAGATCAATGTTCTGGAAATCAGGGCAGTGTATCTTGCCCTACTAGCCTTCCAGCAGTGGCTGGAAGGAAAGCAGATCCGAATTCAGTCGGACAACTCCACAGCGGTGGCATACATCAACCACCAAGGCGGGACACGCAGTCGGCAAGCCTTCCAGGAAGTCCGGCGGATTCTGATGTGGGTGGAAGCCACGGCCTCCACCATATCCGCAGTTCACATCCCCGGCGTCGAAAACTGGGAAGCAGACTTCCTCAGTCGCCAGGGTATGGATGCAGGGGAATGGTCCCTTCACCCGGACGTGTTTCAGGAAATCTGTCGCCGCTGGGGAAGGCCGGACGTCGACCTAATGGCGTCCCGGCACAACAACAAGGTCCCAACTTTCATGGCACGGTCTCGCGATCACAGAGCTCTGGCGGCAGACGCCTTAGTACAAGATTGGTCGCAGTTCCAACTGCCCTATGTGTTTCCCCCTCTGGCACTCTTGCCCAGAGTGCTACGCAAGATCAGGTCCGATTGCCGCCGCGTCCTGCTCGTCGCCCCAGACTGGCCGAGAAGGTCGTGGTATCCGGATCTGTGGCATCTCACGGTCGGCCAACCGTGGGCGCTACCAGACCGGCCAGACTTACTGTCACAAGGGCCGTTTTTCCATCTGAATTCTGCGGCCCTGAACCTGACTGTGTGGCCATTGAGTCCTGGATACTAGCATCTTCAGGATTATCTCAAGGGGTCGTGGCCACCATGAGACAGGCTAGGAAGCCCACGTCTGCTAAGATCTACCACAGAACGTGGAAGATTTTCTTATCCTGGTGCTCGGCACAGGGAGTGTCCCCCTGGCCATTTGCATTGCCTACTTTTCTTTCCTTCCTGCAATCTGGTTTGGAAAAAGGCTTATCGCTCGGCTCCCTTAAAGGGCAAGTCTCAGCGCTATCGGTATTTTTTCAAAAGCGTCTAGCACGACTTCCTCAGGTACGCACGTTCCTGCAGGGGGTTTGTCACATCGTCCCTCCGTACAAACGGCCGTTAGATCCATGGGATCTGAACAGGGTACTAGTTACTCTCCAGAAGCCGCCCTTCGAGCCTCTGAAGGATGTTTCACTTTCTCGGCTCTCACAGAAAGTGGCCTTTCTGGTAGCGGTCACGTCTCTTCGGAGGGTATCCGAGCTCGCAGCGCTGTCATCCAAAGCTCCCTTCCTGGTTTTTCACCAGGACAAGGTAGTGCTGCGCCCGATTCAGGAGTTTCTCCCTAAGGTGGTATCCTCTTTTCATCTCAATCAGGATATCTCCTTACCTTCCTTTTGTCCTCATCCAGTTCATCGGTATGAAAAGGATTTGCATTTGTTGGATCTGGTGAGAGCACTCAGGATCTACATTTCCCGCACGGCGCCCCTGCGCCGCTCGGATGCACTCTTTGTCCTTGTCGCTGGTAAGCGCAAAGGATCGCAGGCTTCCAAATCCACCCTGGCTCGATGGATCAAGGAACCAATTCTTGAAGCCTACCGTTCTGCTGGGCTTCCGGTTCCATCGGGGCTGAAGGCCCATTCTACCAGAGCCGTGGGTGCGTCCTGGGCATTACGACACCAGGCTACGGCTCAACAGGTGTGCCAGGCAGCTACCTGGTCGAGTCTGCACACTTTCACCAAACATTATCAGGTGCATACCTACGCTTCGGCGGACGCCAGCCTAGGTAGAAGAGTCCTGCAGGCGGCGGTTGCCTCCTCGTAGGAGAGAGCTGTTTTGCAGCTCTAACTTGAGGTATTACTTTACCCACCCAGGGACTGCTTTTGGACGTCCCAATCGTCTGGGTCTCCCAATGGAGCGCCGAAGAAGAAGGGAATTTTGTTACTTACCGTAAATTCCTTTTCTTCTAGCTCCAATTGGGAGACCCAGCACCCGCCCTGTTTCCTTCGGGATTTTTGGTTTTTTCGGGTACACATGTTGTTCATGTTGAACGGTTTTCAGTTCTCCGAGGTTACTTCGGATTGAATTTGTTTAAACCAGTTATTGGCTTTCCTCCTTCTTGCTTTAGCACTAAAACTGAGCAGCCGTGATCCCACGGGGGGTGTATAGCCAGAAGGGGAGGGGCCTTACACTTTTTAGTGTAATGCTTTGTGTGGCCTCCGGAGGCAGTAGCTATACACCCAATCGTCTGGGTCTCCCAATTGGAGCTAGAAGAAAAGGAATTTACGGTAAGTAACAAAATTCCCTTCTTTCATCACATGATACTTGTTATACATGTCGTCCTACTCCAAGCTGTATAGGCTGAGAGCTAACTACCAATTAAGTAAATCCGGTGATGTGCATCTCTGTAATGAGGAGGGTGCGGTGTAATGACATCACCACCCTATATAAAGTGTGCTTAATTATTAGGCAACTTCCTTTCCTTTGGCAAAATGGGTCAGAAGAGAGATTTGTCAGGCTCTGAAAAGTCCACAATTGTGCGATGTCTTGCAGAGGGATGCAGCAGTCTTGAAATTGCCAAACTTTTGAAGCGTGATCACCGAACAATCAAGCGTTTCATGTCAAATAGCCAACAGGGTCGCAAGAAGCGTGTTGGGCAAAAAAGGCACAAAATAACTGCCCATGAATTGAGGAAAATCAAGCGTGAAGCTGCCAAGATGCCATTTGCCACCAGTTTGGCCATATTTCAGATCTGCAACGTTACTGGAGTATCAAAAAGCACAAGGTGTGCCATACTCAGGGACATGGCCAAGGTAAGGAAGGCTGAAAACCACCACCTCTGACCAAGAAACATAAGATAAAACGTCAAGACTGGGCCAAGAAATATCTTAAGACTGATTCTTCAAAGGTTTTCTGGACTGATGAAATGAGAGTGACTCTTGATGGGCAGATGGATGGGCCAGAGGCTGGATCAGTAAAGGGCAGAGAGCTCCACTCCGACTCAGACGCCAGCAAGGTGGAGGTGGGCACTGGTATGGGCTGGGATCATCAAAGATCAACTTGTGGGACCTTTTCAGGTTGAGGATGGAGTGAAGCTCAACTCCCAGACCTACTGCCAGTTTCTGGAAGACAACTTCTTCAAGCAGTGGTACAGGAAGAAGTCGCTATCATTCAAGAAAAACATGATTTTCATGCAGGACAATGCTCCATCACATGTATCCAACTACTCCACAGCGTGGCTGGCCAGTAAAGGTCTAAAAGATGAAAAAATAATGACATGGTCCCCTTGTTCACCTGAACTGAACCCCATAGAGAACCTGTGGTCCTCATAAAATGTGAGATCTACAGGGAGGGAAAACAGTCCACCTCTGGGAGCATTGTCTGGAGGCTGTGGTGGCTGCTGCACGCAATGTGGATCGTAAACAGATCAAGCAATGACAGAGTCTATGGATGGTCGCTGCTGAGTGTCATCATAAAGAAAGGGGGCTATATTGGGCATTCTTTTTTTTGGATTTTGTGTTTGCATGTCAGAAATGTTTATTTCTAAATTTTGTGCAGTTACATTGGTTTACCTGGAGAAAATAAACAAGTGAGATGGGAATATATGTGGTTTTTATTAAGTTGCCTAATAATTCTGCACAGTAATAGTTACCTGCACAAACAGAATCCTCCTAAGATAGCCAAATCTAAAAACCCCGCCAACTGCCAAAATATTAAGCTTTGATATTTGAGTCTTTTGGGTGATTGAGAACATAGATGTTGATTTAATAATAAAAAAAATTCCTCTAAAATACAACCTGCCTAATAATTCTGCACACTGTGTATAAAACTGCACCAAGCAGTATAGTAAGGGACACAGCGCTGGACTCAGGATCTGCCCCTACATCATGCTGCTGCCTGATCACAAAATGTCATTAGAAAATACACTTTTTAAATCTCTATCTATCCTAATACTAGCCTGGATATCCATAATGTAGGTGATTTAAACATGCGCCTGAATGGGCTGTTGTGTATTTCTCCATTTATCAGTAGTGAATGATGCATACCACTAGGTGGCGCTACAATTCACACTAAAGTGGTTGGTTGTCTCATGATAGAGCCTTGCTATTGACTCAAGTCAATGATCTACAGCAGGGGTCTCAAACTCAGCTGGGTAAATGGGCCCATACAAAAAAAAAATGAGGGGCCGCATTATTTGCAGGACAAAGTGAACATTTTTGATCCATGTTTGTTTGTTTTTTTTCTATACATCTTTAGATCACTCTTTTAAACATTGTTTTGCTTGTATATTATAACAAACGTGCACTTTTTTAAGTATATATATATATATATATATATATATATATATATATATATATATATATATATATATATATATATATATATATATATAAAAAGCATTGTTAATGGCAAAAAAATGTCATGCTTTATTATGAATTTTTTTTTTTTTTTTACATTTTATCACCTGCTTGTAATATTGTTTTACAATTAGCAGCATCATATAGTAATCTTACCCAACATCTTGTAGTAATGTGCCCATGCTGCAGTAATGTACCAATATGTGTGATCTATAGTAAGGTGCTCATCCTTGTGGTATTGTGCCCAGTAGTTTTCTGCCCATCCTTGTAGTATTGTGCCCAGTAATATTGTGCCTTCTAGTATTGTGCCTATCAATTGTAGTATTGTGCTCATCCTTGTAATGTGCCCATCCTTGTAGTATTGTGCCCATCTCTGTGGTATTGTAGCCATCTCTGTAGTATTGTGTCCATCCTTTGTAGTATTGTGGCCATCCTTTGTAGTATTGTGGCCATCTCTGTAGTATTGTAGCCTGTAGTATTGTGCCCATCCTTTGTAGTATTGTAGCCATCTCTGTAGTATTGTGTCCTGTAGTATTGTGCCCATCCTTTGTAGTATTGTCGCCATCTCTGTAGTATTGTGTCCTGTAGTATTTTGCCCATCCTTTTAGTATTGTGGCCATCCCTGTAGTATTGTGCTCTGTAGTATTCTGCCCATCCTTTAGTAATATGCAAAAAAAAAAATACTCCCCTTTCCTCCATTCCTTGTGTGCCCACAATCAGTATTTGCAGAGTTTTGGATTCAGCATGCTTCAGCTGCGTCCAAAACCCTGCTATGCACAGTACAAGCAGAGCAGAGTGGATTGGATTTTTAAAAACCCCATGCCGACTGTGTGTGTACAGCCCACAGTGAAAACGGACCTGCGGTGCGGCTTCCAGAGGCTGCAACATGTGAATTTATGCTGTGGATTAGGAGGCATTCTCCCTAGGTAGAACACAGCGAGGAGACCGCAGTGGGCTGAACCCTGATCGTGGACACGAACAGCTGCGGTCTCCTAAGGAGGAGACTTACGACCCCGCCGATCAGGACCCGCTGCGTCCAGGATGCAGCGGGTCCTGATCTTGAGCACGTACCTTACCTGCTTGTTGTGGCCCGTGTCCATCGCGGCTCTATGCTGAGGGTCGGCGCCGGCAGGAACTTTACTGCATTTGAATCCATTTGCGATGCCGCACAGAGGAGCTGTGTCTGGACCAATGGCTGCTGTCTGCCAATCAGATGCAAGGAAGTGACGTCGCTGTGTGATGTCACCTCCTTGCATCTGATTGGCAGACAGCAGCAGCAACTGGGATAGAGCTGACAGTGCCTCTGCGCGGCACCGCAAATGGATTCAAATGCAGTAAAGTTCCTGCCAGCGCCGACCCTCAGCATAGAGCCGCGATCGTCACGGGGTCTGCGGGCCGCAACAAGCAGCCTCAGGGGCCGCAACAAGCAGCCTCAGGGGCCGCAACAAGCAGCCTCAGGGGCCGCAACAAGCAGCCTCAGGGGCCGCAACAAGCAGCCTCAGGGGCCGCATGCGGCCCGGCCGAATGTTTGAGACCTCTGATCTGCAGCGTCTGAGCATAAATAAATACACTGTAAGGCCCTGTGCGCACTAGAAAAAGGATTTTCTTCATCGTTCCTTATGAGAGACCCAGACCATGGGTGTATAGCTTCTGCCTCCGGACGACACACAAAGTACTACACTAAAAAGTGTAGCTCCTCCCTCCGAGCATATACACCCCCTGGATGACAAATCTAGCCAGTTCAATGCTTTGTGTTCAGGAGGTCACACACACACATGCATTCTCATCTGATTTTTGATTTCAAAGAGTTGGAAGAAAAGCGGGTCCAAGCCTGGACTCCCGGCATGTCCCTTCTCACCCCACTGTGTCGGCGGTGCTGTTAAGGTTGATTTTACAAGGCTGGAGCCTTACATGCTGCGCTCCTTCACCATCCCTCGGGCTCTGGCTTGAAGTGGGAGCCATCACGGTTCTCACTGCTTTGCAGGAGACTGGTCTCCATCCGCAGCCCTTTCAGGACCCTGCCAGATGGAGCACTCATCCCTCAGGGACCTGGCCCTGCGTCTCATAAGCTAAGTATTGAGACGTTATTGAGAGGTCCCTTGTACATTTATTGTGGGGAGAGTGTGTTATTTCACTTTGCTGTGATTTCCGGCCGGTTCTCTGGGTTTCTCCTGAGAACCGCGCCGAGGGTGCCTGCTCGTCGGCCGCATGGGAAAATTTAGGCCCCGGCTTCGGCTGCGGCCTAGTTTAGTTTTCAGTGCCCCTGCATGTCAGTCATGCAGGGGAACGGTGTGGCGCCGCCCACCGGCCATTCAGCAGAGGGGAGGACACTCCTCTCTGAGGAGCTGTTTCCCTCCCCTGTATTCCTCCTTGGCCCTCCGGTTCCCGCTCTTGGACTAAACCCCGCCCCCCCTCCTCACTCCGGCGCCATTTTATCTGCGCTCACACACTGATCGGCGCTGGCTGCTGCAGCTACTGCATCTGTCTGGGGGTCCAAGCTGTGGAATCCGGAGGGCACACAAAACGGTCTGGTAAGCCACAACCTCTGGTTGTGGACTTTCTTGTACACTCTCTGGGGGTCATTCTGAAGGAGTGTGTTCTTTACTGCAGAGCCTCCACCTCAGCAGCATGTCTGTCACTAGGAGCAAGGCTGCAAAGGCTGTACTCTATATGCACTACATGTAAGCTCATACTGCCTGAACCGAGCACATATCCACATTGTGATGCCTGCTCTAACATGGTGGTGCCTCAGCCTGGAGTCTCCCCAGGGGTCTCCGGCTGCTCCAGTCCCGGTGGCTGAACCCCCGGCTTGGGTAGCATCGTTTTCTAAAGCTATCTCCCAGTCCTTTGCCGACTCCATGGGACAGCTGTCCCGGACTCTGCTGACCATGCATCAGCCCCCTTCTCAGGGCGCCTCTGCTGCTCCGACACACTCTGCAGAGCTCGCAGAGGATTTTTCATCTGTTCCCGGACCCCGTCCTCCTAAACGGAGACGCAGGGACTCTTCTCCTTCCTCGTCCCACGGCTCTGAATCACGTGCTGAATTGCAGGGCGAGGAGGATGCCTTTACTGTGGGCTCGGACGTTACCTCTATGTACCTCATTGATCTATCTGAAGGTGATGCGGATGTTAGTGACTTGATTGCGTCCATTAATTCCGTACTGGACCTCAATCCACCAGTGTCAGAGGAACAAGCCTCTCTGGTAGAAAAACACCAGTTTACCTCACCTAAGAGAGCAAGGAGTATGTTTTATTAACCACTCCAGTTTTCAGGCCACTGTGACCAAGCCCAGGGCCTGTCCTGACAAACGCTTCCCAAAGCGTAGTTCTGATGACCGTTTTCCCTTTCCACCAGAAGTGGTCAAGGAGTGGGCTCATTCACCAAAGGTAGATCCTCCGGTGTCTAGAATCTCAGCCCGGACAGTCGTATCTGTGGCCGATGGCACCTCACTTAAGGATCCCTCTGACCGCCAGGTTGACCTTCTGGCCAAATCTGTATATGAGGCGGCAGGGGCCTCATTCTCCCCGTCTTTTGCAGCAGTGTGGGCTCTTAAGGCAGTCTCTGCTTCTCTGGCGGAGATACATTCCCTCGCCAGGGACTCTATGCCCGAAATGGTTGCCTTAACTTCCCAGGCTTCGGCTTTTTCATCCTATGCCATGTCTGCCATTCTGGAGGCTTCTCACCGCACGGCGGTGGCTTCCGCTAATTCCCTCGCGATCCGCAGGATCTTGTGGCTTCGAGAGTGGAAAGCAGACGCTTCTTCCAAGAAGTACCTTGCTGGGCTCCCCTTTGCTGGGTCCCGGCTGTTCGGTGAACAACTGGATGAAATTATTAAGGAAGCTACTGGCGGGAAGAGTACTTCCTTGCCACAAACTAAAAACCAGGAAACGATCCTCAGGCCTTGGCAGCGGACGCGCTGGTTCAGGATTGGTCCCAGTTCCGTCTGGCCTACGTGTTTCCCCCTCTAGCTCTCTTGCCCAGAGTCCTGCGCAAGATCAGAATGGAGGGCCGTCGGGTCATAATCATTGCTCCAGACTGGCCCAGGCGAGCTTGGTACCCAGACCTGCTCCGTCTGTCCGTAGAGGTGCCGTGGCATCTCCCGGACCGCCCAGACCTTCTCTCTCAAGGTCCGTTTTTCCGCCAGAATTCTGCAGCTCTCAGATTGACGGCGTGGCTCTTGAGTCCTGGATCCTGACGGCTTCAGGCATTCCTTCCGAGGTCATCTCCACTATGACTCAGGCTCGGACGTCTTCCTCGGCCAGGATTTACCACAGGACTTGGATGATTTTCCTGTCCTGGTGTCGCTCTTCCGGCCATGCTCCTTGGCCGTTTTCTTTGCCGACCATCCTGTCCTTTCTACAATCCGGTCTGCAGCTAGGACTATCCCTCAATTCCCTCAAGGGACAGGTCTCGGCTCTGTCAGTGTTGTTCCAGCGGCGTATTGCCCGACTGGCCCAGGTGCGCACCTTCATGCAGGGCCCATCTCACATCATTCCTTCTTACCGGCGGCCTTTGGATCCCTGGGACCTTAATCTGGTCCTCACGGCCTTACAGAAACCCCCCTTTGAGCCTCTTAGGGAGGTTTCTTTGTTTCGACTTTCACAGAAAGTGGTCTTTCTGGTGGCCATAACTTCTCTCAGGAGAGTCTCTGATTTGGCTGCGCTCTCTTCGGAGTCACCCTTTTTGGTTTTTCACCAAGACAAGGTGGTTCTCCGTCCGACTCCGGACTTTCTCCCTAAGGTGGTGTCTCCTTTCCACCTTAACCAGGACATTTCATTGCCTTCCCTTTGTCCGGCCCCTGTGCATCGCTTTGAGAAAGCGTTGCATACTTTAGATTTGGTGCGGGTGCTCCGGATCTATGTGTCACGCACCGCCGCTCTTAGGCGGTGCACCTCTCTTTTTGTGCTAACCACAGGTCAGCGCAAGGGTCTCTCGGCTTCTAAACCGACCCTAGCTCGTTGGATTAGGTTGGCCATATCCGATGCCTACCAATGTTCTCAGGTGCCCCCCCCGCCAGGGAATTAAGGCGCACTCGACCAGAGCTGTCGGTGCCTCTTGGGCTTTCAGGCACCAGGCTACGGCTCAGCAGGTCTGTCAGGCTGCCACTTGGTCTAGTCTGCACACCTTTTCGAAACACTACCAAGTGCATGCTCATGCTTCGGCAGATGCGAGCTTGGGCAGACGCGTCCTTCAGGCGGCTGTCGCCCATTTGTGAAGTTAGGTTTCGCCTACTTCTCAGTTTTCTGTTTATTCCCACCCATGGACTGCTTTGAGACGTCCCATGGTCTGGGTCTCCCATAAGGAACGATGAAGAAAAAGAGAATTTTGTTTACTTACCGTAAATTCTTTTTCTTATAGTTCCGACATGGGAGACCCAGCACCCTCCCTGTTGCCTGTTGGCAGTTCTTGTTCCGTGTGTTTCACCGGCTGTTGTAGACAGAGGTTCCGGTTGTTCCGGGTTTTACTCTATCTCTACTTGTGGGTGGATGTCCTCCTTCAGCTTTTGCACTAAACTGGCTAGATTTGTCATCCAGGGGGTGTATATGCTCGGAGGGAGGAGCTACACTTTTTAGTGTAGTACTTTGTGTGTCCTCCGGAGGCCGAAGCTATACACCCATGGTCTGGGTCTCCCATGTCGGAACTATAAGAAAACGAATTTACGGTAAGTAAACAAAATTCTCTTTTTTCTCAAGAAATTTCTGGAGTCTGGAAGATTACCGCACTTGAGTTAAAAAACCCCACCAATAACGCACTGAAAAATGCATGCATTTTTACTGCGAATGTAATGCGTTTTTGATGCAATTTTTTTTCCGCGGGTTGGTCTCTGCGTTTTTTTTGGTGTTTTTTTTTTTACCATTTATCTATGGCAAAAACCGCAGGTACCTGCAGAAAAGTGACAGCTCATTCTTTTTCTCAAGAAATTCTGCAGAAAGAATGTTTTTGAGAAAAAAATTATGCACTGTGCGCACAGCTAATTTTTTTTTCCACAGGTTTTGCTGGAGAATGTCTGCAGAAAGGTACAACCATTTTCTCAAGACATTTCTGCAGCAAAAATGAAAAAAAAAAAAAAAAACCCACGGGTAAAAATGCAGTGTGCGCACAGGGCCTAAGAAGGGCTGCGCATACCCCAGGGGCAACCAAGCAGCTGTACAGGGGCCCCAGAGGTAAGGGGCCACTCCAACCTCCAAGGCAGGTGCTATTATGTATTATGATGAGCTATTGGGCCATATATTGTTCTGTGTCTGCCCCTGACTAGAAGGTCTCCAGATACTACACACAATTGGTCACAGGTAGTTTTTCTTTTTCCTCAATATTTTATTTCCCTTTTTAAATCCTCAAAGTATGAGCAAAAAATGAAAGGGAAAACATTTCTTGTCCTGATCTGGTAAAAATTTGTGACCATTCTTGACTCTCAAAACATAAGTGTATCTCAATAAATTAGGATATCATCAAAAAGTAAATTTATTCCAGTAATTCAAAACAAAAAGGGAAACGCATGTAGAGTCGTTACACACAGAGGGATCTATTCCTATATATTATATGGAGTCATTCCACACAGAGAGATCTATTCCTAGTGTTTCTGTTGATGATTATGGCTTACAGCCAATGAAATCAGTCATTTTCTCAGAAAATTAGAATAATTACCACAAAACACCTGCAAAAGCTTCCTAAGCGTTTAAAATGGTCCCTTAGTCTGGTTCAGTAGGCTACACAATCATGGGGAAGACTGCTGACTTGACAGATGTCCGGAAGGTAGTTATTGACACACTTCACAAGGAGAGTAAACCACAAAAAGTTATTGTTAAAGAGGCTGGCTGTTCACAGAGGCTGTATCCAAGCATATTAATGGAAGGTTGAGTGGAAGGAAAAACTGTGGTAGAAAAAGGTGCACAAGCCACCGGGATAACTGCAGCCTTGATAGGATTGTTAAGAAAAGGCCATTCAAACATTATGGGGAGATTCACAAGGAGAGGACGCTGCTGGAGTCAGTGCTACAAGAGCCACCACACACAGACGTGTCCAGGACATGGGCGACAAGTGTCCCAGTCCTTGTGTCACCACTCATGACCAATAGACAACGCCAGAAGCGTCTTACCTGGGCCCAGGAGAAAAGAACTGGACTGTTCTCAGTGTCCAAGATGTTGTTTGCAGATGACAGTAAATTTTGCATTTCATTTGGAAATCGCGGCCCCAGAGTCTGGAGGAAGAGTGGAGACCACAATCCAAGCTGCTGAGGTCTGGTGTGAAGTCTTCACAATCAGTGATGGTTTGGGGAGCCATGTCATCTGCTGGTGTAGAAACACTGTGTTTTATCAAGACCAAAGTCAGCGCAGCCGTCTACCAGGACATTTTACCCACAAAAAGATTTCAGGCTGGTGCACTTTGTGCCATGCTTAGGATCAGTGTCATGTTAAAAGATGCAATGACGCCCCAGCTTCAGCACTGAACACTTGATGTTACTCACTGAGCTACCACCATGCTTCACAGTAGGCATCACTCAGTCACTGCACCACCCCAGTATCAGCCTCTCATACACTACCCGCCCAGTATCAGCCTGTAATATACTACAAACCCCCAGCACCTCCCTATCCTTGTATCAGCGCCTCAAACCACTCCCACAGTATCATTCCCTCATATACTTGAACCCCTGAGGATTATTCCCTCACACACTGTAACCCCAGTATCGGCCTCTCACTCATTCACTGCACCCACCAGTATCCACCCCTTAAAATATTGCATCCCCCCCCCCCCCCCCCCCCGTGACAGACTCATACACTGGACCCCACTGGACAGTATAAACCTTTCATACTGTATCCCCCGGTATCAGCCCTTCATGCACTACACCCCCCGAGTATTGGCCCCTCATATACTGCAACGCCTCAGTATCAGCCCCTCAGTATCAGCCTCTCATACACTGCACCCCAGTATCAGTCCATCATACACTGGAACCCCCTGGCATCAGCCCCTCATACACTGCACTCCCGAGTATCAGCCCCTCATACACTGCACCCCCTAGTGTCAGCGTATCATACACTGCACTCCAGACTATCAGTCTTTCATACACTTCACCCCCCAGTATCAGCCCCTCATACACTGCCCCCCCCAATGTCCGACCCTCATGGAGTGCACCCCTAGTATCATTCTCTCATACACTTCATCCCCCAGTATCAGTCTCACACAATGCACCCCTGAGTATCAGCCTCTCATTGTATTCCCCAATATCCGCCCATCATACACTGCACCCACCAATATCCGCTCCTCATACACTG
>NC_134364.1:119049729-119054729 GCF_048569485.1 Anomaloglossus baeobatrachus
TACACACAGAAAGAGACACAGACTGAAAGAGACATACGGACTGAAAAAGACACACAGAAAAAGAAACAGACAGAAAGAGACACAAAGACAAAGTCACACACAGAAAGAAACACACACGGAAAGACGCACACAGAAAGAGGCACACGGACAGAGACACATACAGAAAGACACACTGAAAGAGACACACACAAAGAGACACATACACAGAAAAAGACACACAAACAGAGACAGGCAGAAAAAGATGCATAGAGAGAAAGAGACTTACAGACAGAAAGACGCACAGCCAGAAAGACACACAGCCAGAAAAAGATGCACACACAGAAAGAGACACACATACAGAAAGAGACATTTACACCGAAAGAGACGCATACACCGCAAGAGACACACATACAGAAAGAGACACACAGAGAGAAAGAGACATTTACACCAAAAGAGACGCATACACAGAAACTGTTTGGATGTTTGAGGTAAAATATTGGCTGTTTTGACAGTTACCCTGGATATTTATCAGGTGGCCTATAGCAACCAATCACAGCTCTGCTTCTGTTTTGTTAGAAGTCAAAGAACTATGATTGGTTGTTGTAGGCAATGAAGGCAAGGACATTGTTAGTATAGGAAGCTTATGTGTGAGGTAATATGATTTTGGTGGTGACGCTTAACCAACGCTGTTGTCGAGGCTGATGTAATCACATGACCTCACCTGCATACTAATTGTGTGGGGGTTTTATGAGGCAATATATTGGCTGTTTTGACAGTTACCCTGGATATTTATCAGCAACCAATCACAGCTCTGCTTCTATTTTGCTACAGGTTATTAGTAGGAGCTGTGATTGGTTGCTCTAGGCAACGAAGGACATTCATAGTATAAGAAGCTTATGTGTGAGGTAATATGATGTCGGTGGGGAGGGGGGCAGAGTGGGTGACTTATTTACTATCCCGGGCAAGTTTTGGAACAGCAATGACTTCATTACAAAGCATATGGTTCTAATTGGCAATTTGGGGACCTGTCGCTTTCTCGTTGCTTCGCTCCGTTTCAGATATATTCCCATTTGTTGCTTTTGGAGTGCAGCATGTGAAATCTCTGCTTTACAGCCCAACTGGATGTTTCTTCGGAGTCTTCTCAGGGGGTGTACGCTTTCACCCCATCCGTCCCAGATATTGCAGCCATAGCTCGGCAGCGTGGCACCGCTTAGTCAACAATTGGCTGGGCGGGGATTTGTGGCCATATCTTGTGTGTTATGTTGAGATAGCACCAGAAAGCGGGAACAGCGAGAACCACATCACAATCTTTGGGTCTAGGAGCAACAGAGCTTTTTTTAAACGACCCTTGCTCATGTGATTGTTGACAGGCTGCACTGGTGACATCACAACCCCAACCAATCAGTGGCCCAGCAGTGCAAGCGATTGGTTGCAGCGGTCACCTGCAAAAAGAAAATCTGGAGTTATGACGGAGAGGCATCACTGGATTTTGGGAAGATGATTAGGGCTCTGTTTGCTATTTCAAGCAAGTACAAGTCTTCAGGCTTTAAAAATTATACTCGGGAAACACTCTTTAGGGTCTGTGCGCACACTTCAGTTTTGATTCTCCAGCGGAAAACGCACCCTCTGGTAGAAAAACAAGCATGCATTTTGCCGCGTTTTGATGTGTTTTTGCCGCGTTTTCAATGTGTTTTTGCCCCTGCATTTTTTTTACATTGTCAATGGCAAAACGCAGGGAAAAACGCAGAAAAGAAGTGACATGCTGCAACCAAAACTGCAGGCAAAAAAGAAGAAATCTGCGCACAGCCTTTCGGATTTCTCATAGACTTTGCTGGGGAAAGTCATATGTAGCGCCCCTGAAGCCATCAGGGTGCTACAAGGTTCTGCATCCATACATGGATGCAGGGCCTACCCCCCTTAGGGACTCAGAACCCCAGTGCCGGTACCAACAAAAACTCAGGTAATCCCAGTTTTCCCCAACAATTCCCCCATACAATGGTACCCAGCTAGGGTGGGACCAATGGATGGCCGCCTAGAGGTGGAGCCAGTCCAGTCCACTAGTTGGCCAGGTGGGAGGGGTGGACTGTGGAGAGTAGTCAGAGAGAGTTGACAGCAGGAGAGTGAAGGTGGAATTGAGCAACGTCCTCACTCGGGGTGACGGTAACCTGGTACCCAGGAGAGTAGTTGACGGTGGAGTACGGTGGAGTACTCCCAGAACTACGCACCAACTGGGTACAGGACCCTAGGACAGGAAAGAGCTCTAAGCCGACCTGTTAATACCTGCACAGCGAGGGGACCATCAAGGACCTCGCTGACCCTAAAAATCCGAAGACTCAGTAGCAACGGGAGAACCCGGGACAGGACCAGAGACTCCAATCCCATAGGGTTCACGCTACCATCAGGTGGACAGAAGTGGACAAATCACCGGACGGTGACCCCCATTTGTTCTATACCACGGGGACCCACTTACCAGAGACAGGTGCAGGGGAAGAAGGTACCAGAGAACCAAACTGGCATTGGGACTAAGGGGACCTGGAGGCAAAACCAGCCGGTCTCCGGCAACCAGTTAACATCTTCAGCAGTGAGAAAACCAGTTGCACTAAATACCTGTCTGGACTCACTTTTTCCAAAGCCCACTGCACCATACACCCTCTGGGGCAAAACCCTACTTGCGGAGGGTCTACCATTCTAGCTGCCAATACCACCAGCCACAGTAGAGACATTCTGCAGCGGCGGCTCCCTACACTTAGCCGCAACACCGCAAGTGGCATCACAAGTGAACATTATCTTATTCTCCCCTGTATATATCCCCATTATAAAAAGGGCCCAGGGCACGGAACCGGGTAACGGTCACCACCGTGACATTGCCAAGAGAAACACTGCCCAGAACCGAGTACCTCATATCCCTGGGCACGACACATACATGAAGTTTAGGACCACGAACTGCACCAAAAACTGCACCAAAAAAGCACCAAAAAAAGCAACGTGTGCACAAGGACTTACATATTCAAGGTACACATATACACATATAGCAAAGCTGTTCACACTAATAGCAGTCGTCACGCAGCAGGAGAAAAAAAAAGAAGCGCGCTCATTGTGAACATCCTCTCCCCAAACGATGATTATATTTCACAATTAAGAATATATATTTTTCTCCTAATTAGCCGGCCGGTGACGCATGAGATCACTCAAGACATGAGCAAAGGAGTCTTGGATCTGGAGTCAACGGAAATCTGGTGTTTTGTTATTCTAACTAGAAAGTGGCATTCCCGGCAAGCACGCAGAGGTGCTGCGCAGTCACTGCCTCTTCAGACAGTCTGTGCTTTAGCTTTCTTTTTTCAAGGCATCTCAGAAAAAAGTTCATGCTCCTGTGTCACTCACAAACGAGGAAAGAAAATATTAAATCTGTGGTGTAAAGCAAAGGAGTGAGTGTCATGTACTACTTGTGTCTTTCTCATGTGTACCTATCTGCAATATGCCTAATCCCGCGCCCAATTATGTATATCTATGAAGGGGACATGCTGCATCTTTCTAGTGCATTAATTTCTGTGACCTGAGCAGGTAAATACAGGTGCCCTTTTTATATATATACATATATATAAAACATATATATATACATATATATACATATACAGTGCCTACAAGTAGTATTCAACCCCCTGCAGATTTAGCAGGTTTGATAAGATGCAAATAAGTTAGAGCCTGCAAACTTCAAACAAGAGCAGGATTTATTAACAGATGCATAAATCTTACAAACCAACAAGTTATGTTGCTCAGTTAAATTTTAATAAATTTTCAACATAAAAGTGTGGGTCAATTATTATTCAACCCCTAGGTTTAATATTTTGTGGAATAACCCTTGTTTGCAATTACAGCTAATAGTCGTCTTTTATAAGACCTGATCAGGCCGGCACAGGTCTCTTGAGTTATCTTGGCCCACTCCTCCATGCAGATCTTCTCCAAGTTATCTAGGTTCTTTGGGTGTCTCATGTGGACTTTAATCTTGAGCTCCTTCCACAAGTTTTCAATTGGGTTAAGGTCAGGAGACTGACTAGGCCACTGCAACACCTTGATTTTTTTCCCTCTTGAACCAGGCCTTGGTTTTCTTGGCTGTGTGCTTTGGGTCGTTGTCTTGTTGGAAGATGAAATGATGACCCATCTTAAGATCCTTGATGGAGGAGCGGAGGTTCTTGGCCAAAATCTCCAGGTAGGCCGTGCTATCCATCTTCCCATGGATGCGGACCAGATGGCCAGGCCCCTTGGCTGAGAAACAGCCCCACAGCATGATGCTGCCACCACCATGCTTGACTGTAGGGATGGTATTCTTGGGGTCGTATGCAGTGCCATCCAGTCTCCAAACGTCACGTGTGTGGTTGGCACCAAAGATCTCGATCTTGGTCTCATCAGACCAGAGAACCTTGAACCAGTCTGTCTCAGAGTTCTCCAAGTGATCATGAGCAAACTGTAGACGAGCCTTGACATGATGCTTTGAAAGTAAAAGTACCTTACGGGCTCGTCTGGAACGGAGACCATTGCGGTGGAGTACGTTACTTATGGTATTGGCTGAAACCAATGTCCCCACTGCCATGAGATCTTCCTGGGGCTCCTTCCTTGTTGTCCTTGGGTTAACCTTGACTCTTCGGACAAGCCTGGCCTCGGCACGTGTGGAAACTTTCAAAGGCTGTCCAGGCCGTGGAAGGCTAACCGTAGTTCCATAAGCCTTCCACTTCCGGATGATGCCCCCAACAGTGGAGACAGGTAGGCCCAACTCCTTGGAAAGGGTTTTGTACCCCTTGCCAGCCTTGTGACCCTCCACGATCTTGTCTCTGATGGCCTTGGAATGCTCCTTTGTCTTTCCCATGTTGACCAAGTGTGAGTGCTGTTCACAAGTTTGGGGAGGGTCTTAATTAGTCAGAAAAGGCTGGAAAAAGAGATAATTAATCCAAACATGTGAAGCTCATTGTTCTTTGTGCCTGAAATACTTCTTAATACTTTAAGGGAACCAAACAGAATTCTGGTGG